>NW_008710478.1:923661-986749 GCF_000327385.1 Lottia gigantea
GCTCAAATAAAGTTAGTAATTGTAATCCATAAGAATTATTTCATTATATCCAACACCTTTACTAAATGATCAAAGTCCTTATGTGATAAAGCATAATTTTGCGATTAGTGACGTCATTAAACACCTAGTTTTAGTGGAAATGCAGAAACCACAGACGTCTGGTTTAAATTGGAATGGTGCAAATTGATGCTATCAGTGTCCCCAATACACATACAATAGAAAACATCTTTACAATCCCTTGTATCAAGTAGGGCCTATCCTTGATACGATGTTAGGTGTGTCAAGTGATTCAACTAAGACTTCGTCTGAATGTGTCCCACGATCCCTTTAATGCTATTAAGATCATGCTTGATCATCATAACTTATAGACTAGTGTATTGACAAATATAAATTCAAAAATTTTCCAGAGCCCATTTCTACACAAAATCCTTAGAGCAAACTCATAAGAAAATGCGATATTGATATTTATTGTCAATTCAAAGATTTGTATAAAAATACTTCAGTAATTAAAATACGTGTCATAAACATAAATCTTATGTTACCCTGTTATTTTCAACATGTTGCCAGCCTGTACAGGCCATGTATTCTCAAAACTATTTTAACGCTTAGATAATCTTATACCGGAAACAATGTAAGAACCTAAGATAGCGGTTTTCAAATTTTTTCTTTCTACTACCCATTTCAGGATCCTTGAGCGATTGCAATATAAAGTTTCTCATATTTTGCGGTTTTCTCTCAGATTTCCCTGCAATCTTTTTCATGTCTGAGAAAAATAGCTGGACTACATGGACCCTCATACCCTCAGGTTGAAAACCCCTGTCCTGGGACATCCTAGCGCAAAGACCGTTACGCGGCTAGGACCGTACATTACATGGATAGGTAGCTGCCTCCTCCTCGAAATTTGCAAAACGCAAAACGCATCTTGGGGATATGTCAAGTTTCATTCGGGGTTTTGGAAAGGTAAGCATACCCTGCTTTACTATAACAGTCGCTCCAGTTATTGACTATCACAAGGGCTCCTTTAGGTCGAGCTTGAATCAAACTTAATACGGCATTTTTGGGAGTTGATTTGAGCCTTGAATATTATGTAAATAGTCATCAGGAATACTAGAAATACACGAAAATCACATAGTCTCTTCAAATATACTTTTACTTTCTATTTCTATACATGTTTTTCCATGTCATGTTAACTTTCAAACGCGAATAATTCTTGACATTAAATTTCGACGGTGAGCTGTGCACACCATTACTGATTGGCATAGCAAACAAATTCCCGTTTCTGAGACTAAGGTACGATTGGTCAATGGCGAAGCCTTCAATTTGATCAAATTAGCAATGCTTTATTATGCTTCAAAATAAGTTGCAATAATAAAATTGTTGAGATATAGTGCTTGGATAAACCACAGCCACTATATATACTTGCCTCTGACACAGACAGGGTTAAAGTTACATAATATAATACTATGTTGAAGAATTAAAATAAACCACTATATATATTCAGACGTTGGTGGATTCACGTCCAGTTGATATACTTGTTTTCTGAAATAAATCCACAGAATATTATTTTGACCAATTTTCTTAGATTGAATTTTCTTTCATAAGTAGATGTATACGACTGATTATCGTCTTTTAAACCATACCCCTTTACCATTACATACATTTGACGTGGTTCACTTTATTCAAATAGCTTCGTATGTGACGGGGAATTATAACAATTAAAAAAGTTATCAATACCCATATTCACGAGTTTCGTGAATGTGTGCATATTTCCAAAACATGCCGGATATAGGAGCGTGTTGATTGGCCAGTTTGAACGCGACATGATGAATAATAATGATACAAGGCTTATCGCCTGAATAAATTGTAAATTTGTAACTTTCAAGGACGATATTGAAGGATATTGAACAATGACCAATGACTCTCTGTAATTATCGACATCAAAAAGTTAACTTACTTTTTTCCTAACATCTTACAGTCGTAAATCGTATCCGGAAGTCGAACGTTTGCTGTTTCCGGTAGAAACACGAAGGTTAAGACCAGAGAAGTGAATGAAAATGCTGAATAAATGATAAATGGTGCTGCTTCTTTAAAATCTCCAGTTATACCTTGACTCTAAAAAAACAAAAACAAAAAATTTTCTGTGTGAAACTTTGGCTTTAGTTCTAAAATATTGGGTGTCGAAGTCAACATCTGTACGAATATACACATATTTGTTTTTAATCCCATGTTTCAAAATGAAATTAAAAAAGAGAGAGAGAGAGAGAGAGAGGGGGGGGGGGGGGGTCTAAAGGCAACCAATTGAATTGTCGTAGAAGTTATATGGTGATGGCTTGATTTTGCCTTTTTTGACACAGGGACCAACTTTACAGCTGTCAAATAACGGGGCCGAATTTGACCGAGGCTATATTACGACGGCCATATAGTTGTAAAGAGGTTTTCTAAACTTTTTATGTGTATTGGAAATACTGATAGAATCGATTTGCATCATTGCAATTTTTAATCAGACGTCTATGGTTCTTACAATTCCTTTAAAACTAGCTTTATGATGTCAGTATCGCAAAGGTCCATATCAATAACAGCTCGATATCGACTTGCAAGAACCATAGAAGTCTAACTGAAAATTTTAATGGTGCAAATCGATTCTTTCAGTGTCCCCGATACACATATTTTTTTTTTTTTAGAAAACCTATATGATTTATAATCCCTTAAATTAATTCCACGTGCAATGTTTGCTCAAATGGAAATGAATGAAATGGTACTTTTCTGCACCATGTGGGCTAATGAAGACGGGCAACGCCATGCAGGGTGCAATGAGGGAAATCTCAGCCTGCTGCTCTTTTTCGATTTCCAACTGTCGAGGGATCTTTAACGTGCACAGCCTGTAGCACACGGGGAATTGGTTTGTTGTACCATCCGAACGACTAGACGCTTTTTCCATGTCAGTTCCTCTTACCCGCATAAGGCCTACTGACAGGGGGGATTTGGTCAAATGGATATACTATACTTACTATTAAACCAAAGTATGGGGCTATAACAGAGGCTAATCGGGCCATACAAGAACTCGTACCGGTACCAAAATTACGGAGTTCTGTCGGGTAGAATTCACCTGTCCATAACCAAAATAGACAGAAGGCAACATTTGATCCACACAATCCAACCATAGTGAATAGAGTCATCAACCATTGTTGATCTAAAATAGATATCAGATGATAACATCCTACGTCTGCGTACATGTTAAATGAAATGAATTTTTTTTACGCCCTATCAATCTATCCCATCCTATTTGGCCTAATGGCATGAAACGGAATAAAGTATTTTATTACGCCCTATCGCCCTGCCCATTGTTGGTCTATTGGGATGGAATGAAATGAAAGTTTTTTTTACGGTCCTAAGGCCGATGACGAATAGCGGTGACAGGAGAGGACCCTTGCTAGGGTATTTTTTCTATGAGTCAAAATCCTGTTGACTTTTAAGTCAGTAAATGTCATCGCAACGATTCCGGTAGACTTCAAACACTAACCGCCTTTACCGTTGACATCAATTGCGGGGGTGCGACTTTCTAACCTAGTTATGAGAGTCATGCCCGAAAAACTTGCCTTCGGATCTGCGAGAGTTGGCTCCGCCACTGGCCCTACCGGAAGTAGTAAACCACGAGGCAAATTACAATAATATCTCGAAAAGTCGCATTTCATTTGAACGGTCGACATGTCTATCTATAAAGGTTGTTTAAGATGCTTATTAACAATAACTTCCAACTGTTATAAATACTCCTCTTACAAATATTACTAGCCAATTGATATGAACATATTGATTGAGTTAGGTTGACGGTAGATATATTTTGCTTTATACAGTAAAAAAACTGTTTCAAACCCTAAAACTGTACCTAAAACATAGACCCTTAGGGCAAATGCATTCTATTCACTAAAAATCAAGATATGGTCATCCCTACCTGCCATTATACTACCTCTTAGAATAGACATAAAGTTTAAAGTCTCAAACATGAGTATATATATCATCAGGTGCCATGACTAAGGAATAGAATCTCTATATAAGACGACATATCCATTAAGCTGAGAAATTATTAAAAAACGCTTCTGAGCGTGTTACAAGATTACTTAGTTTAATGAAATATTACTTAGTTTTGTGGATTTTTTTGAATCATAGAAGGATTATGTTGTATAGTTATGACACCATGTAAGTCCACTGATGAATAAAGACTCATTTTGGGCAAGTTTAAGAATTAAAATTTTTTGGTCATCCTCAGAGGTAGTATACCTTTAACAAGTTATTACAAGTTATAACAATAGTCTTTTCCAATATTTCAATACCATATTACTATAAAGTAAATTAGCTTGAACAAAAGTTTGTGAACTCATTGGGGGCTGATTTGGGTCGTGAATATAATGTAGATAGCCTTCAAAACTATACTTAAACTGCACAGTATAAATCTTACTTTTTTCACCATACAGGTCTTTTGTATGGCGTACATTTAACTTTCAATCCAGCTGTAATTCTGTACATACATTGATTTGAAGGTTCAAATTTTGACGATGAGCCGTGAACACTATTACTGATTAGCTTAGCTAAAAAATCCCCCCTCTAAAGTTTACTCCAAATTAACAGTTACCTGAAGATGCATACATGAGTATAAAAATAACAGACATCAGACACAATCCACTGATAAACAGGGATCCGAAGGCAAGGATTCTCCGTCCCACCTTGTCTCCTATAAATAACACCAGTAGATAGGCGACTCCTTCAAATATTCCCGTTAAAAATAGGTTTAGATAGACATTTCCTACCAATGTATCGAGGTTTAACATAATACCAAAATATACAATACTGACAGTAAACCTTAAATAGATGACAAAATATTAATTTATTAAAAAACAATACACAAAATGCCCATAAAGAGAACTTTTTAATATTGAGCGCTCTGTAAAAGTTCCGCTAACGCTCTATCACACGTTAAACGAAACATCTGCATCTATAACAGCCTTTTACAGCTATTATGAAAGTTGTCGGCTGGTGTAGAGACAGAAAACTAGGCTCTGTTTCATGGATTTTTACGCACCTTCGGATGCAGGGGTTTGTAACCTATTTATTTAAATCGGGTCCGCCAAACCCAATTAATAAGAAAGATACAGTCATACCATCATTATCCCCTTGCACCATGTATGGCACGTCTGCGGTTCTATCAAAGTTTCTATTTTTTTTAACTGGCTATGTGTCTGTTATGACTTACCAGTTGAGGTACATTACTAATGTTCTTACAAGTAAAGCAGGGGAGGTAAACATCTTCCAGAATCTAATTTTAGTAACAGTGTCTGGTGGTACAGTAGTGACATCTACAATATCATCAAGGAGCTTCACCTTATTACAAGCGGCCATTTTTTCTATGATGAGTTTGGCTCGGTCCGTTTTGCCTCTTGTTAACAACCACCGTGGACTCTCTGGTACTATACTGTATTTAAACATAAAATAACATTATTAGCTGTGTGGACTCTCTCGTATTATACTGTATTTAAACATAAAATAACTGTTAGCTTTTGCTATAGTACATGAACCACAGACATCGTCCGGAAAATGTAAATGGTGCAACATAATTTTTGCCACGTATAAAAATCAAGACCCTTGTTACAGCCCTACACTGTAAACATTATTTTGGTTTTTCAACCAGAAAGTTCTGGCAGCAAAGCTGCCAGACCATCATGTAGAATTATCATAAGAAGGGTTTATTTACACGTCACCAGTAATTAAAATTATTGTTCGGTCTCAAAGTAATTTTAATAATCGGCACTCACCATACAAAAGTTAGCAGAACCGTCGTGAAGATGGCGACACTGAGGTGCAGATATCTCCAGGTTCGAATCAGGTAACCAAGCAACGATATGGCAAACATTCCCAGTAACCAAGTAAAGTTAGATATTACTCCAGTATAAATTCGTTTTGAAGGTCCTACTATTTCTAAACCTGTAAGAAATTAGAAATATACTTTCAGTAGAAGACAATAGTATATATATCATGAGATGAGCCAATCCTTAAAACAATGCTTTTGAACTGTGGGTACTATTACATTTAATAAATTTAGTCGCGACTGGTACCCCCTCTTCCACCATAAACATACATAAAGTCACCAAAAGTGTTGAATTTTAGCTATTGATCTCTTCAAATTTATGTGTGAAGTTATTTAAGGTCATGCTTCGTTATTTTATAGAGTTGATTTACATCGTGATTATATGTAAATAGTCTTCAATACAAGAACTGCACGAAAATCGCAAAAATTTCTTCTTAATAGAAATTTCACATTCTATTTCTATTTCTATGTCGCTCTAGAATTGATGTATCGAGCACTATTTTAACAGTGGTATTTCTATATCGCTCTACAATTGATGTATCGAGCACTATTTTAACAGTGGTATTTCTATATCACTCTACAATTGATGTATCGAGCACTATTTTAACAGTGGTATTTCTATATCGCTCTACAATTGATGTATCGAGCACTATTTTAACAATAGTATTTCTATATCACTCTACAATTGATGTTTCGAGCACTATTTTAACAGTGGTATTTCTATATCACTCTAGAATTGATGTATCGAGCACTATTTTAACAGTGGTATTTCTATATCGCTTTACAATTGATGTATCGAGCACTATTTTAAAAGTAGTATTTCTATATTGCTCTACAATTAGGGTATCGAGCACTATTTTAACAGTGGTATTTCTATATCACTCTACAATTGATGTATTGAGCACTATTTTAACAGTGGTATTTCTATATCGCTCTACAATTGATGTATTGAGCACTATTTTTACAGTGGTATTTCTATATTGCTCTACAATTGATGTATTGAGCACTATTTTAACAGTGGTATTTCTATATCACTCTGCAAATTGATGTATTGGGCACTATTTTAACAGGAGTATTTCTACATCGCTCTACAATTGATGTATCGAGCACTTTTTCAACAGTGGTATTTCTACATCGCTCTACAATTGATGTATCGAGCACTTTTTCAACAGTGGTATTTCTATATCGCTCTACAATTGATGTATCGACCACTATTTTAACAGTGGTATTTCTATATTGCTCTACAATTTATGTATTGAGCACTATTTTAACAATGGTATTTCTATATCACTCTGCAAACTGATGTATCGAGCACTATTTTAACAGGGGTATTTCTACATTGCTCTACAATTTATGTATCGACCACTATTTTAACAGTGGTATTTCTATATCACTCTGCAAACTGATGTATCGAGCACTATTTTAACAGGGGTATTTCTACATTGCTCTACAATTGATGTATCGAGCACTTTTTCAACAGTGGTATTTCTATACCGCTCTACAATTAATGTATAGAGAATTATTTTTTTTCTTTTCTATATATGGCGGTATATCAAGAGAAGAAGGGTCGTCAAAAATAGGATAATTCTGTATACAAATGGATTTCGATGCTGAGATGTGAACGCTATTAATGATGAGCTTAGCAAAAGAATTCCTGTTTCGCAGACTAAGGTAAGAATGTTCGGATGGATGGCGAACGTGTCCCTTTAAATGAGGTATTAAAATAAGACTTTACTTACCTACATTGTAAACAGATAGAGCCTGATTCGCGATACCAAATCCCAGGAAAAATCTCACAACCGAAACGAACGTGTAATTTGGCGACCATACCAGTAGGTAGGACGAGATACAAACTAAAAAGTTGCCTAGAACTATCATTGGTTTCCGCCCAACACTGTAAAAAAAAGGTGTATACGAGCTCTTTATGCTATGGTCCAGCACAGATATTTTACTCGTCCGGTTCCGATTCAAAACATCAACATGAGAAGTCTATTATTTTTTTTAGATAATATAGATACTATATACTAAACTTTTATATCGTTGATGTTTAAGGAGATTCTTGTCTTTGTGTTTGGAATCGGACTCGCATGAGCAAAATATCTTCGTTTTATTATACAGATAAGAATTTGGGGTATAAAACCTGGTCAATCCAAGAGCTGTGGGGAAGAAGTTCAATGTACAAGTTAGGGCGTCTGGGGACAGTCAGTAAGAAACCTCACTGAGCAGTTGAAAATAGAATATACTGTCATGTCTCTATGAATGGTGGGGAGGGGTGGGAAATAGAAGCCACAGAACGGGGGAGGGTGTCAGGTAGACACCCGTTATATCAGTACTAGGCATAGGACAACTTTCAAAATAGCTACCAGAGGCTGGAATAGAAGAAGGTGTTTCGATCTACCGCCATGGTTTACTGTAACAACCTTTCCCAGAATTTGAAATAGTACACTTACTAATCAGCGATATTTCCTATACCATATCCAATCAGTAACCCTAGAAACAATGTCATAACAGCCGTACTCTTCAGTGATGCATCGTCACAAACCAGGTTAAACTAAAATAGATATCTCATCATTTTCAACAACCAGTCATATACAACTGCAAATCTTTATCTATCGTTTCGTCTCAACTGTGGTCTGTAGAGACTCATCTTTAAAGGAATTCTACGTCTTAGAATGAACATAAAATTTAAGGATTTTAAACATGACCAATAAGAGCATATATTCATCAGAAGATATACCTGGTGTCATAAATAACATAACAGGATCCTTATATAATCCGATAAATCTAAAATTTTCTTAATTATCCATAAATATACAATTAGCTATTTAAAAACGCTTAATCTTAATATTAGTTAGTTTTATGAATTTTATAATTTTTCAGATTTTACGGTATCCTGTTGTAACTTTAGGACACCAGGTTAGTTCACTGATGGTATACTCATATTGATCATTCTTGAGAACTTTTAGGTTCATTCTGAGACGTAGTATCACTTTAAATCATATTCTGTGGAATTGTTCGGTAGCAAGATGTCATAATTTATGATAACCAATCAAAAATACTGTTAAATGTGGTTAGCTCATGCCAATTAGCCAAGATTTGACAATGAATATACTACAACTCTGCAATACAGTAGGGGCATTTCTTTTAACCGAGCATTTGATTGGTTGGACATTATATAACCTAGAACAGTAGTTACGTAACAATCTTGTCAGATCATGGAGGGAAAGAGTAGTCAACCTCAGATAAAAGACAAAACGCAATATCCAGGCCGCGTATTCTCAAAACGATCTGAGCTCTAGGTTGTCCCAGGGTTTTAACTTCTTACACTGTGTCTCTAGGACATCATAGCATTACGATCGTTTCAAGAATTATGACCCAGTTATCTAAATACGTTCAAGAATGATAAGGGTATTATTTTTGTCTAATGTATCCTCCATCCTGCAAACACAGTTATTATATAAAAAGTTAAAGCGTTCGATGTAAAAATAACAAATCTTACAACGATATTCATGATAAAAGTCGGAAAATACATATATAATACGAGTCAAATAGATTTGATAATTATCACAGACAAAATTTCAAAAGGAATGATTTCATTCGCAGCTCGTACATATATAATGTAATAATGTTGATCTCAAATTCAAATTTCAAATAACGTACCTCTGTTACGAGAGTGTTTGTAAAAGTTGAAGTATCATAAACCCAAGAAGTACACTTATATTCCGATGACGTCATATTACCAAGTTCGTCTGCAGATTGATTACGTAATAAACATTTTGAATTCTGAGGAATTGATTGGTTGATGAGATCTCTATGGTGATCATCCTGTGGGTGAAAAGTGTCGTTTTCTAAACCTGGTATTGCACATCTGAAAAAAAAAGCTTTGAAAATAGGAGAATTCGCTCTTTTACTGTGCACAATGAATACAAGGAACTGAGATGTATCGTCATCTCGGCGTGGATTTCCTCACGGTGGGCCTACACTGTATGGTATTGCTCGTCTTCATGAACTAAATAGCGTACAAAACGGTAGAATTTCAAATCAAATTTACTTGGACCTTAATTTAGAAAAATAAAGCACAATAAGATTTACCATTATAACATTGTGTAATAAATACTATAGTGTTAATCTGACCACAGTGAATGGAACAACATTTATTTCATAAACTATTTCAAACTTCCAGCCTAATTAAAGTTAGACCAAGCTTTCCTACCGTTTTTATTGGCTTTTTCGGTATAGTCACTTTAGTTAGGGCCTAGCGACAGCCTCTTTAAACGTTCATCAAATTGACCTTACCTGATATACACAGCATCACAAAATGCCAGCGCTGGAGAGAGAAATTTGATTGGTTAAAGCAAACGTCATCGAGTTAGGTCGAAAGGTCGAGATAGTTCAAGAGGACTATCGTTAGACCCTAACTGATGTGGCAAGATTAAAAATAAAAGCCAAGAAAAAAGCGGAAAGAAAGTTTGGTCTAATTTTAATTAGAGTTTAAAACTTCGAAAATACTCATTTAATTTCGAAAAGTAATCTCCAGAATGAATGGAATGTTACGTCAATGTAAATTGTTGAAACGCTGTGTATCAACATAGTAGAATACCATAATATTGTGTTCATCTGACACCTAAGAATAATTTATTTACCTGTGTTCAGGAGTATTTAGAGTAAAGGTGGAAATTAACAGCAACAGTCCCGAGATAAAGGGTTGGTAACATAATACAGCAAAAATCTTTTTCTGGTACAATCCAAATTCGCCTATTACCTGTAACACATCGTCATACAGCATCGTCCCGACAGGTTACCCTAAAAATAAACAGTTCTCACAGATGAACATTAAACATGTACCTACAAGCTTAAGAACAAGCCCCCCACAAAAGAAAAGAAACAACACAAAACAAACAAATCACAAAAAAACGTTTGTGCTGCATGGTAACTCTGAAAGCAATTGCACAACAAAAGAATATCTAAAAAGATAAAGAAAAACAATACAGTTCCGTTTATAACTCGATAGTTGTAAAAAGAAATCCACAAGAAACTACAAACTAATAAAAGTTCAAATATCTACTCCACTTTATCTATTATTATCGATATGCCCCACTTACAACACCAAACATTGCTTGTCAAGTCTACTAGTGGACAAGACCTTTGTCCGAAATATATCGATTGAAATAAAATTGTTTTGGTTTTTTTTTTGCCACTGATGAAGGCGATGTGCAATGCGCAAAGCGACGGGAATTTTGTTCGAAGAATCTTTAACGCGTAAAGCGTTCTGGCTATTATCGCGTCTCCAATACCTTGACAATTCGATTCGAAAATATATTTAAAGTAAAATTGCTTGCAATCATACGACCTGAAATTTGTTAGTCAAATAGTCGCTCTCACTTTACCTTGTGGGTCCACGATATAAAGCTATTTTGGGCTGTGTCTTACACCTCGACTGCAATGATCACTTTTTTGAATTAAGGATGCTTGTAAAGGCATCGATTTGATTGGATTGTACGCAAGTTAAAGCGGCAGTATGCAAAGTTTTCTTTATCAAAACTATAAAACATAGTGTACTAATTGCGAATTAAGCATTAGTTTTGGTGTTGGGCCTAATAAAGACCCCTTGTCCAATAATAGTTATTTTTATTAAGCAACTCTCTTACAAAAATCTCGTCGGGAGTAAAAATTATATAGTAGTGGACTCCTCAAACGTTTCTGTTTGTGTACGGTGTGCGGTGCAGTATGTGTATAGATGTAGTATACGGTGGAGTGTACAGTACAGTGTGTGGTGTACGGTTATCCATACAAGAGAACATAGCAAAAGCGCAGCTCGCCCGCATTGTGTCCGGGCCATTTGATCTGTATGTCGTTTAATCGCTGCCTCTTTTGTATCTGCATCGGACCCAGTACATCGTCTATTCGTAGTTTTAGTTTCGGACCATGCCGGGCTATATACATGTACATATGTTTGTATAATATGATAGGTCACGTATTGGTGACATTGTTTAGGTAACTACCCTGGTTATATTCATGTCAAATTGTCATATAAATTCTACGAGAAATTGTTTATACTCGTTCAATATTTATCTATGTGTTCCTTTACACGGTTAATCACAATGATACACATAATGTATATATTATATATTCATGTAGAACAAATGACATTGGTGTGATTTGGAGGACTCTTTTTTCCTGTATTCGCGAGGGAACAATCCAATCAAACCGCTCAATGATGTAAGAAAAGAGCCAAATCAAAACATTTTGTGAAATGCAGGTAACTGAATCATGAATTGATATTATTAGTTGAATAACAGAACACAATTTTATGGTATACTTCTCCTTAGATTTATTGCACACAACGTTTCAACAATTTACATTGTATCTACATTCTATACCATAAAATTGTGTTCCGTTATATAATGTGATCTCTACACCCAAATGTCGCTAAAGGATTAAATATTATACTTCAGTCACTCTCCTCCATCTATCCATTTATAGAGTAAATGTAGTGCTTTAACCACCAATTAGACCTTGTTATAGCACAGCTAGGCTCCTCCCACTCGTTTATACAGCGAAAAGATCGAAAAAAATTATAGATATCATGTTATATGATTATAAAAATATAATAATAAAAGTAGCATAGTTTTGATCCACATTTCTTCCATCGACATTAAAAACCCCGTTTTGGATTATTCTCTTGAGTGGTCTCTTTATACAGTTTCTACTGTATTCCTTCAAAACAAAATAGATTTAGTACTTTATTCACAGCCTCGGTGAGATCATTCCTGGAAGAGTTATTTTGAAAAGTATTTCACTCGAAAAATGTATTCAACGATTAACAATGAATGGATATATAATCATAGTCAACATATCTAGATAGTTCAATGTGAACTTGGGCCGAATATGCACTTTTAATATGCACTTCAGTAATAGTATATTGTTTGGTTTATTCAGTATCATATTCGTATCTTTACTATTGTATGCATTACAATAATATTACAATCAGATAGTAATAAAAAAAATAATTGAAAATCCGTTGTCTCTTATCCAAAATAACTATAACGTGAAACAATAACCCATGAAAATGTCAGCAAAAAAGCTTCAATTAAATTCAAAGGGTAAAATTCGATGTTGTTCTAGAAAATAATGCTTTTAATTATTTCATGACCCGGAGCATTAAAAAATAACATGTTTTGTTTGATTTCTGCATTTTTAATGCTAATACAAGATAAACTTTGACTCTATGGCTGCATATCGCCCTACGCAATAGAACAGCGGCGAGTTAAAATATTCTGTTAAGTTATAATTTTTATGATTGATTATTCATTAAAAACATAATCATTAATCATTGGAGTGTGGTCGAACAATGAATCACGGTCCGATGACTCTATGATAACATTATTGATTTGTAGGTATTTGTCAGAAGTACTACCGGTTTTATTAAAATTAAACTTTCGTTCCGTTTTTGTTTTTTATTTTTATTTATCTACTCCAGTTCTTCTTTGACATGACCTTATGACCTCTGCTTTAACCAATCGAAATTATTCTGGGCTATTTTAAAACATCCAATGAAAAAGCGTGTTTAAAAAACGTGCAGTATCAGTGGACTTGATAAGCTAGTCTAATGCTGTTGGGAATATGCCTTTTGTTGAGTAAGAATTGAGATTGAAATTTGATTGGCTGGCGGCGTCATCAAACAGATGAAGTTTATATAGCACAGTCTGTAAACCCCGAACTAGTAACTCACGCCACACCATCCAGGGCCGAGTTTCACCGCCATGTCATTCGACCCGACCAGATCTAACGAAGAATCAACAACCAAACCAACAACACCGAATCATCCAATTTGATCCAATCCAACTACCAACTACTACGACTACCAACAACTACCTAGTTTGCGATATCAGCATCCGCTGGAAGCGAACGTTAACTTGTCATGTACCTACCTACCTACCCTGACCAAACTTTAACCACAATCCTTCAATGGCATATTAGAAGCACAAGTTATAGATAAGACAATTATATGGATATATATAGTAATATTAAATTATATCACAAATTCCCAAAAAAGGGGAAAACAATTAAAACTATATTATTGTCCTGTTATTTGACGTTTCGGCTTACTGCCTTCATCAGAAACACCCAAAATAGATCTCGATCACATCTTATTCCGTTATTTTACTAACTATGTAACGCACCAGTAAAGGGATATGAAGAGAAATGTTCAACTTCTCTAAAACTCTGGGCGTCAGAGAGTAGTACTTCTTGCCAAAACCCAATTCTTTGGAACACTAGTCCAATTTGAATTGGCACCGCAATATGGTAGAGTTAAAGTGGGCATGTTACCAGCTTAAAAGTGGTATATTCGTGACAATCCTCCAATACAGCAACACCGGAACAGGAACCCCAAGATGCGATGTAAAAACACACTAATTCAACAAAATCAGGTTTATTTACTTCATTAAAACATCTAACTATATATTACGCTTAAAAGAAATAAAACATTAACGTACAATATTGTGCCGTAATACATCGGTCATGGTATATAGAGATCATCCAAGTTGCCTTGATGCTCTCTACTCAGCCTTAGTGTGAAGACAATTTTCATGTGTCACGACTGAGGGGGGTAATCGTTTGTTACCGTGAGTACTGCCGTTGTGGGAGTCAAGTCTATTGTTGCGTTCTAGGCGTCGTTGACTATTGTTTCCTCTATCGACAGCCTCAGGTTAGTGGTAGAAAATACAGGATAAAGAATATTGAATCAAAATATAAATGGGTTGTAAAAACAGAGGTAGACATTATTTTAAATAATAAAACAAAGTACAAACATGCTACAACAATTTTAAACGTCATCAAACATATGAATACACATTTAGAAAATAATAATTTTACATAAGATGCTTAATTAGCCTAATTATAAAATATATATCTAAGTCTAAGTCGTATGGAAAACGACAATGTAGTCTAGATTATATGAGTACCATAACGGAAGTTGTTTACAACTATTAAAAAACAATTATAAGTATTTTAAAACATCGATAGAAAATGCTTAAAAAGCATGACACGGCAAACGATTCATGATAACGGCTAAAACTATCGTTTAACTTTACAAGAAATAGCATTATCGTTAAATCAAGTGTTAATTTACCATAGTTTGTGTAATTTTACAGCTGTCAAATCGTGAAATTCGATATGAGTTTAGACTCGATCTGCCAAACGCACAAAAGAGTAAACAAAATGACTAGCTACAGACTACTACTATTTTCTTCTACAACTATTTCAAATTATCGACAACCAAACCAACAACACAGAATCATCCAGTTTGAACCAATCCAACTACCAACTACCACGACTACCAACAACTACCTAGTTTGCGATATCAGCATCTGCTGGAAGCGAACGTTATAGGGATATTCCTGATGACGGTGTGAGAACCACATTGAAACGTTGAAGTAATAAATATTCTAGAAGTACATATCCATATAACTGTCCTATCTAACACCTTAACAAGTTTCACTGCAGAAACCTCAGAGAACACCTTTTCCCCCTTTTTGTTGAAAGCTTTTTCCCCTTATTTTTTTTACTCTTTCCCCCTCTTTTCTCACTTTCTTTCTTTCTTTGTTTTTCAGGTCTTCTAGTTTTCCAACAGTTATTAGATAATCTAGCCAAACCAAACCAACAACTACCATTCGACTACCAATCAACAAGATGATCAGAACGAGTTTGGAAGAATGAAGGAGATCGAGTAACTCACGCCACACCATCCAGGGCCGAGCCTCACTGCCTTGTCATTTGATCCGACCAGATCTAACGAATTATCAACAACCAAACCAACAACACTGAATCATCCAATTCGAACGTTAATTTGTCATCTACCAACCAACCTACCTTCCATAGTCTACACTTGACTGATAACAATCCGAGTCAAGCACTGTTTATAACTTAAATTATCCGAGATAACACAATGATTTACATTTTTAATTGTTAACTACAACTACATGAGATATTTTCACAATTCATTCAGAGCTCAAGATATTCTGATTCAGAGCTCAAGATATTCTGTTTCGTTTGTTTTTCTGGTGTGCACTCACTCGAGATCAGGAAAATTTGTATGAAAGGTGTGTTCGTCAGTTAAGCTAATCAAATTTTCAAATGCTTAAATCTCGAATACCGATTATCGATTTTTTTTAAATCCACATCAAAATCTATACGAGAGGCGCAACTTGATGCATCAAGGCCGTATCATGTTGATTCGTATCGACGTCGTTGATGAATCAGGAAGCGTCCTGACATTGTACCAATCTATTGGATAATGAATTTATTAGCTTATTAGTTTCTATATGTATATCAAAAATATTTAAAAAAAAATAGATATCATACCTCACAGCTGTATGGCCAATATGATGAATGTTTAGACAGAATGTCATTGGATGATGTGATGAAAAAAACCGTAACTTCCATTGTTATTATTAAAGCTACCGTGGAGTGAGAAACAAAACAAATACCACAAAACACAGACCTACGTGACTGTACAGGGCACAAAGTTTATTCGAATTTCGGTGATGATGATGATGATGACGATGATGATGGCTCTCTCTAGATTGATAACAATAATTTAAACTATTGAGTGTGATGATGATGATGATGATTGTGATGATGATGATGATAATGATGATGATGATTATGATGATGATTATGATTGTGATGATGGGGATTATGGTGATGATGTCAATCGATGATAATGATGATGATGATTGTGATGATGATGATGATAATGATGATGATGATGATTGTGATGATGGGGATTATGGTGATGATGTCAATCGATGATAATGATGATGATGATGATTTCACGAGAATATGCTATTGTTCATCTTAAAGCTGCAATTTTACTATCATGTAATAAATCAGTGGTAAACATGTTCACCAAAGAAAACAAAAGCATTTGCTCCATTCATTAAGCTTTAAGGAAAATTTGAGACCTGCCGAGTTAAATAACGTTGGCCATTATCAAACGATACACAATAGGGTAGGTGTAAGCTCTCTGTATCGTTTGGGCCATTCGACAATCCCCGACAGTTTCCGTAAAGTTGAATATGCGTAACTTTCACGGTTGTTTGCTTTAAGGCTTCCTTCCTCAGATTCAGCCATGATTTATCCTTTACATCCTCGCACTTGACAGTAGGCCTATACGAAAAAGTGATTTGAACTCTAGCGAACTCTCGATAAGAAGTAAATATGTTAAGTGTCACAATTTATCATATATATATGCTATTTTCGTCGTTGCACATGGCCGCTAAAGGCAGTCAAGTGAGACACTTCAAGGCCGGTTTACAGTCGACTTCTAAAATTAAGGACCGTTACGAATGTGAATGAACATTGATTTCTTAAAGAATTACATTACATCGGATGAGACAATAAACCGAGGCCCCATGTGCTATAGGCTGTGCAAGTTAATGATTCCTCGACAGTTGGAAATCGAACACAGGCAAACGCCCACATTCTTGGAAAATTTCCCTTATTGAGTAGGACGTAAAACTCCATTCATTTAATTTTGTTTTTTCGTTGTCTTTTCATGACAGCTTTAACAATTGTTTTTATCTACTATTGTCAAAACATTTATTGACCCTTATGCACCAAATAAAACCAAGCAGAATAATTTCAGTGCCACATGGCGTACATACGAATTATAATTAATGTGATAAATTCTAAGCAACCGTAAGAAACATGAGCACTAACCGGAATGGAGTCTAAAGTGCGTATTTATTGTCCGAGTTATTCCTATTTACAATGAATCTTTTATTTGCATACCAAAATATTGTTTGCGCTTGTATGCTCAAGTTTGCGCTGGTTTGCGCTTGTTTGCTCTTTTTTGCGCTCTTAAGTCGGATCACGATTTTATTTGGATTTTCTTAATTGTACTTCTTAAACAATACAAGTTGAAAAGACGTCTGATTGACAATTTCAATTGTGTTACTTGATGCTATCATAAGTTTATAAATCGTCTGTACAATCCTTTTAATGTCATCAAGGTTGGCGAAACAGATAAAACTTTTGAACTTGAAGTTTAAGCTATCTTTTCCTTTTTCCTGGTGTAGGCCCTACCTAACTGGTTCAACTAACTCAAGCACCCTGGAACCACGCCCACTGCCACACTAAAATTTCTAATTGAAACATTTTTTAAACTTCATACTACTTGCAGGGACATATTGCCCAATTGGGTGCAGAAGAATAAACGTAAAACTCCATTCATTTCATTACATCTTTTTAAATGTTCTTCATAACGGTCTGTTTACGCATAGCGCCATAGGCTATAACCCTTGTGATTTGCAGGGATATATTGTGCAGTGCGAATGTACGGACGTTCTTACATCAAAATTTACTCACCACGTATATTAAAATCTTTGTTTAATTAAAGTTGGCTAAAACAGGGGCTGAAATTAAAGTATATGTATATCATAACATACTTGTATCAGTACTGCTACGACTACAGGGTCTGATTCTGGTAAATAAGTTATACGCGTAATTCTGTTTTCGATAACACAACAGTTGTAGTTTAATTCCATTCCGTCTGAAATACTCATCTCTGTCAACCATGCAATATAGATCAGATGTCAGTAATATTAAAAAATTCATCACAAACTAAGGTCATTAAAGGGATTGTCGAGAGTTCTAAAAGATTTATGTGTATCGAAGGCCACTGATTACGGAGCCCCTAAGGCGCAATTGTAAACATATTTATCTATTATTTCGTTTAAACGAAATAATAAATAAATATGTTTACAATTGCGCCTTAGGGGCTCCGTAGCTCCGTACTATTATGCCCGAATAATATTATCTTTTAATTTTTATATGATATTTTGTATGATTGTACCGCTTAGAATAATTATTGTAAATGTATTTACTCATTTTATGCTAAACATAAAGGGCCGTATGCAGCGCTCTTACCTTGACTAAAGTTGAAAACTTGACAAAGTTAACATTAAGGCTTTCATTTTCTACATTTGATAGTCAAATTTAAGCACGAATTTCGTAAAGATCGACCGGTGCATACCTAAAGTTCCACTTAAGTCTAACTTTAGTCAAAGCGCTGCATATGGCCCAAAGTTTCTCTAGAGTCTACACCAACTTTAAATTAAATTTTACTTGTGAAGCAGTAGAAATTCCCTTTGAAATTCCTTTCTTTCAAAATTGACTTTTTCTTAAACGATGAACTTTAGTTGATATAATACTATTAACAGATATGCCAGAGATCGCCTGGACAAGGACATGGTTTGGGAAAGAGAGATTTAAATCAATGTTCAGATTGAATAACTTTATTATTTAACAAACTAGAAACATCAACTGAAAGAGAAAAAAAAGGAGAATCAATATGCAAATAAAAGATGACAATATCAATATGCAAATAAAAATACCAATATGCAAATAAAAATTACAATATCGATATGCAAATAAAAAATTACTATATCAATATGTAAATAAAAAATTACAATATCAATATGCAAAAAAGAGCACGGGTTGTAACACAATGAAATAAAGCGTAACTATTCGACTTCATATTTTGCTTAGATAACTTCGAAAAATGATGGTATTCTGTCGACCTAGCTGTAAGTGGATACTCCGGGAAAGATCAATACAAAGAGGTTTAGCCATTTTTTTTACCAATCGTCTCAGAAACGGGAAATATTTTGTAGCTAAGCCAACCTTTAATAGTGCTTACAGCTCACCGACGACATTTGAGCTTTCAAATCCATGTGTGTCCAGAATTATCCGCGTTTGAAAGTTAAAAGACGAGTCGTCTTTTCTTGAGACACTGCCATATATTAATATAGAAAATACATCTGTAGAAATAGGAAAAGAAATTCCCAGATTGAGATATTTTTCAAGGAATACTGCGATTTTCGTATATTTACATATATTCAAGATCCAAATAAAACCCTAAAATTATGATTTCCATGGTTATTAGAGTTCATGTAGGGACCAGTATTATTCATATATATATAGGTCTATATGTATTTCAGATTCGGAAGATAATGGATTTGCATTTCAAATATTCTATATTATTATTCAAACTAACTTCACAGACATTGCTCTATCACTAGAGGTATACGCCTACATTCCTGTGCCTGTGCTTTCGTAACCGCAATGTTACAACCTAAAATTCCTAAAATTGCACACTGTCCCTTTAAAATGCTAAAAATTCATCTCAGGCCATCTGATTTCCGTTGGCTTTTTTTCTGGCTCCACATTCGGCGTGTGAGTCCTTCGTTCATTCATGTAAAACTTGGAAACATAAAAACAGATTATGTCATCACTATCTTTCATAACTGCGTCAAGAAATATAAAATCTGTATATTGGATACACCTTTGAATCTCTTTAAGTCTTGCTGTATGTACAAGATTAGGCCTACTAGCCGTTCAGTCGTGCCAATACGACACAAATCCTATGTCGTACATAACCAATACAATTTAATAGGCTTTAGATTTGTGATATGCTGGCAAAAACCTTAATATAATAGGCTTACACATCGTTACATAATTTTTATG
This sequence comes from Lottia gigantea, assembly GCF_000327385.1. NCBI lineage: Eukaryota > Metazoa > Mollusca > Gastropoda > Lottiidae > Lottia > Lottia gigantea. The sequence goes on from NW_008710478.1 coordinate 944,051, forward strand.
GTACAATACCATTTTCAAATGCCTAATTCAATTCTTGGGAATTAATCCAAAATCAAATCCCAAAAGATATAAAGGTACGTCTTGATCTTGCCTTGAATTTATTTTTTTGTGATTTCCTTTGAAATTATCAATTAATCAACCATATTAGGACAGCTTGTTAGTAAAGTTGATTTAGATATTTATATGATGTTATAGAAAAGGTTCCTGTCATTATGTGATCAAATTGGTAAAACAAATTTGATGTTGGTCCAAAATCAGTCAATTTCATATTTTTGAAATAAAAGGAGACATTTTAAAGGATCGTTCTAAAATAGAAATCATTCCTCCAACCCCACAAATCAAGTATACTATAGGACCTGTTCCTCGAGGGGTATGCACCTTTAATTCTTAAGACGAATCGCTTATCCAGTCATATCGTTGGAAAAATATAGACTGGATGAACAAGGCTTTATTTACATTTATAAAGGTGAAGGACGTTGAGATGGTTACCATTGTAGCGTCAAAATGGCGACAGAAGCGAAGATGAAAAATTGGCTCAACGATCATGGAGCGATTGTGGACTATACAGACACTGCACCTTCGCCTTGCAAAGATTTTTACCATCTTTTCATAACTCCTGAACTTGTTATTTACAGATTATGGAAAATTGTGCCTCCAACACGCTCCGATTCGTCAAATCCGCCGTCAGAAGTGAGGGACTCGCTGGAAGATTTTCAATACGATGAGAGACTTCACAGCGAAATTCAAAGAGTCGGTGGAGCGAATACGTTAGATTACATTACTAATATATGTCAAGGAAAAATAGACTATTTACCTCGACTGAAAGAAAATATTTTATTAAAGATATTGCTTATGTTGGATTTAGAAGATCTCGCTCGCCTTGGTCAAGTTTCTAAACAATTCAGGTTTGTTGTTCTACCCTATTTATTTTTTTTTTACCTATTTTAGTATTTATTATAGACCTATTGTATTACCTGATCTTAGAGACCAGACAAATACTAGTTGTAGTAGTAGTAGTCTATATAAGTTTACTTATTGTTGGGGACCCATACAGACAGATGTATATTGTTAGTGTAATTTCTCCAAAAGCTTAGTTCATTCAGGGTAAACACTTACTTATAACAAGAGGTTAGTACAAGATAAACATACTAGCTATATAAATATTATTATATTACTACTATAGGCTTAGTCCGTACTAAATTATAAATTACATGGGAACCTTACAAATTAATAACAAGGTTATAATATTTTAGTACAGGTACTGTAAGCTTATAAAAAATCGGAAAGAGGCAGTTTTTTTTTTTTTTTTAGAAGGTTGTAAAAGTTATGTGATCAAATTAGGTAATCAAACCTAGATGTCCCTCTATAAAATCCAGTTGAAATTTACTAAGATCAGTTGGGAATTTAATGCCATCATAATTGCATAATTGTATGACAGAATCTAGTTTAGAATTTAGTATCTCATGATATCTGCTAATTTAAATCAATACAGTTTTTTTTAATGAGGTTACAGCTTTCAAGTTCAGCATGTTTTACGAAATAAAAACTTAGGGGATGTAAATTGTAAACTAAGTTCTGTGTCAAACAGGTCTAATTTATTCTGCAACCATTGGCAGCAATGTATTTAATGTCAATTGAAATACCTGAACTGTTCTTAACACTGGTATATAGGTGTTTTGTAAATTGACCTGATAAAGCGAAGTTTTTTTTAATATCTTGTTTGTTTTGAGGCCTAAACTTCAAGATTTACTTCCTTTTAGAATGACCATAAAATATAAATCTCAGTCTTCACCAATAGGAGTAGGCTCAATATATTTATCAGTGAACTTCCTTGTGTCAATCCTGATATAATCTAATAAACCCATAAAACTGCAAGTATGTATTCAAAACCCCTTGAAAAATCTATAAAACAACAAGGTCTTATTAGAAAACCTTTAAAAAATCCAACAAACTATTTATTTACACGTAGATTTTACCTTGTATTAATAAAATTCAAAAATAACAAATCTATGAAACTTGGTCCCAAGAATAAATAATGTTACAGCAGTAAATTGAGGCATTGTACAATCTCACTAGATTGAATATATAAATACCTTTAGTTAAGATTATATTCAAGTATGTTTTATGACATTGCAATATACTACACAGAAAATCAAAACAGGATTCTTTTAATCCGAATCACTAATTAGACACTTTTCATCTTTATACTTCCAGAACTCTTTGTAATTCTGATGTTTTATGGCAGAAGATTTATATAATGAACAGTGAAAGTGGAGTTACACCAGATGTTGAATCTCTAGCAGCTAGCATTGGGTGGAAAAAACTCTTCTATACCAATAAACTACAATTACAAGTTCAACTTCGTCGCCAGCGAGCTCATGAATAAACTAAGCACTACCTTAAAATAGGTTTCTTTGTCAGGGGCCTTTTTCATAAAAAATACCTGTATTACTTAGTTACAATTAGCATGTAAAGTCATAGGTTGCAACCATCTTCACAATGTCAAGCTATTACAAACTGTCTTATACATTGATTGCAATAACCATCTTTCTTGTTTCACAGAAGTTTGTAAAAGCAACAATTTGAGTGGATTGCATGCTATCAAATAAAGTTGATGGCACAGCCCAATTGTTTACAGTATTTCTGTCGACGACTCTGATTGGCTGTAGTGGCTAGTGTATAGTCCAATCAAATTGCTGCATTTATTTTACAATTTTGTAGTCAAGGTTTTAAACACAGTTCGTAATGGCTTATCATCTGAAGTAAGGGTTTTATGAAATTGGCCTCAGCATTATTACAAACTGCCTTGGAGTTTCTTCCTTGAATCCTGTCAAAATTTATTTTGTTATAATGAAATTATTGTTTATTGGACATTTCTGTGATATTATGCTATTTGTTGTGTTATTTTTAGAAGTTGAGAGTGTTAATGATATGGTCACTGTTATTTGATTGCTTGTCTCATTGTTAGATAGAAATTAAAGTTTGTGTGCTGATGTATTACTGTTGACTAGTCTTTCTAACTAAACTTGTAAACATCTGTCCAGTGGCGGAGCCAGGTTTACGTCCGAGGGGAGGCAAAATACCTGAGGTTGCCTGAGTTTAGCCAACCTTTAGCAGGATGCATAGATCTACATGTTTCTTTAGAACAAATGTGACCCCTTCTGTGTCTAAACTTGTGCAGAAAAGGAAGACGGAAAATTCCATTTCTTACATGCTGACTGTTCTCTGAAACTCACTCACCAAAAGTAAACCATTCATAAAAACAGGTTATGATTTAGTCATGAAGTATGAGGAATTGGGGTGTGGTTTGGACACTATACATTAGACATTGCTCATCATGAACATCAATAGAACCTCGTCTGAGAAAAGAATGATTCAGGACAAGTGATTTCCAAGATTTATGTTGAAGGTCCAACTGGGAAGAAAGGATCTTTGTTTGAAGCATACAGACATTCCTCCTTGTTTCTTGCTTGAGAGAAAAGGTCATGAGACAAGTAAATCATTAACTGTTGTCTTTCTCTGTTAAAAGTGGCTTGATTTTTTTAAACAAGATCTCCTAATATAGTAAAATGCCTTAGTAGTTTGACTACAGTATTATAGTCCCTATATTATATTTGCTGGTTATATAGGCCTATAAATTATTGTGTGCTTTTAGTAGTTTGTTTTGAAATAAAAAAAGATTAAACAAGTTTCATTTTTCATTATTCTTACTCCTTGGCCAATGCTTACTTGAATTGGTTTTACACTTCTTTCCAAAGAAACCCATCCTCTTTGACATTTAATTCATTGATCTTTTCTTGGGGTTTCTTTTGGTAAAAAGGCATTGGCTTTTTGCCCAGCTATTATTGGATTGGCACTTGAGAGCAGATTACCCTTTACATAGGCCTTTGTAGCAAGAAATGTTTACTAATGGGGCCATTTTGAAGTACGATTTGGTTAAAATCAATAGTGATCCTTTGGGGCAATTTTAGTAAGGTGCCAGAGATTCAATAATGTCTTAAGACTCCAATTCTCCAATTAGGACAACTCGATTTCTACGTCAATCAGATAGCTACTTTCGCTTTCTCGTAGACTAGATTAACAAGGCTTAGTCTTGACTATCAAGACTCAAACTTCAAACCCACGTGATACCAACAAGTTTGACAAAATGGCCGTCCTCGATGTCCGGAATGACGAAATATGATAAATTTAATGTAATTTCAGCACCATTTACAGCATTTAGAAGATAAACCTAAACAAAAATGTCATCTGGAGTAATATTAGGCGGACTCTGTCTGGCTGCCATTGGATTTGGTGGAAGGTATTTGGCAAGACATGGAAAAACAGTTACGGAAGCCATGAAAAAACAAGTGGATTCTCTCCCTTCTGGAACCTTCAGTAAATATTATAAAGGGGGTTTCGATCAGAAAATGTCTAAAAGAGAGGCTGGGCTAATCTTGGGAGTGAGTCCTGCAGCCAGTAAAGCGAAAGTAAAAGAAGCTCATAAGAGAATTATGTTATTAAACCACCCAGATCGAGGAGGATCTCCATATTTAGCTGCTAAGATAAATGAAGCCAAAGATCTTATGGATGTTGGAAATAAAAAAATTGGATCTCCAATGCGATAAAGTGTTATAATTGAGAGACGAAATGAAGAAGGATTTAGATAAACACAAATGAACAAAGAGCATAGTGTTTGTGTAGTATTAATACTACATTGTACCTAAAATTTGACAATAATATTAGCTTAGAGGACTAGGCTAGCGTACACCAGTGCCTTTGAATATTTGCATTGAGAACTAAGTAACAGGTTAAAGCAGTCTAATTAAAAAAAGACCTAACTTTCGTTCAGTTTTTATGAGCATTTATTATTATTCAGCCACTACAATAGAAATAAAAGCTAACAAAAACAGAATAAAAGTTTGGTTAAATTTGATTTAGACTGGCCATAAAGTTTTCTAAAGTCAATCTTTGTTGTGTTGTGAAAGACAGACATAAATGTAGAATGCACTTCATGAACTATTTAGCCAGATGAAAATAAATTGAATGTTTAAAAATTAGAGCAGTTAGTAGCAGTGATATGATAGTGAAATAATTAACTGAGTGTGTTTCCAGTTGTGAATCTGTTTATTACATGTGAAAATGTATTTTAGTTTTTGAAAAAAACTTCATTAAATTTCTGCTCATGTGTTTTGTTTGATAAAGCTGTCTCATTTTCTCTCATTGCACACAGCTTGGTGTGGGGGAAAATTATACTGGACCAACCCTTAACATTGACATGGTATAGTCAAACACATATATTTGCTCATCCTGGTTCTGGCAAAACATAAACACAATTAATGTTATATTTTCAAGGGTATTGACTGTAACATATTTAAAGGATTAGACTAATCCCTCAATTAAATGTGAACATGGAATAGAATTTAACGAAAAAGGATATTTTATTTATTTTTCAAATTCGTTATTCACAATAAAGTACACATTTTGAAATTTTTCTATCTGACATTGTGATGGCAAGTTGGGAAAATTCTATGTTTTTTTTTTTACTTTATTGTGAATAAACCAAGTTGCATACATTTTAATCTCATTTTTATACTCCCACATGAAATATCAACCGAAGATGAACCTAATCGAAAATGAGAAGAATCGAAAAATATTTAGTTTGAGTTATTGCCCTTGTTCTTAAAAACACTTTAGCTTGTAAACTATCTTAAAGGCCCAATTCTTGACAGATTCTGACTAAACTTGGTAATATTGTACAGTATCGCCCCAAGAAGTTCAAAAGAAGTGTATGACTCAGTTGAATATTTCATACTGGTAATTGTTACTGTAAGCTTACTGCCCAATATTTTTGTTTAAAATCAAAAGTGCCAGTGGGTGTACATTACCTTGCCCGGCAAGCTATCTTAGATTTTCATATCCAATTTCAGGATTAGTCTAACCCTCTAAATTCCATACCTTTTGTATATTTGAAAATAAAATAGACTGACAGTGTTTTGAGATACCCAGATGAGCAAAAATATCTGTAATTGACTTTACCGGTATATAGAATTTATTCTTTGCGTGACAGCAACACAGGATACATAGCAGTCAGCGCCACAGCCCTCCCTTATTTCTATGGGGCCAAATAAAAAACATCAGATTGGATTTAAATAACAAGATCTATAATTTATTATATAATTAAAGGCATAAACAAAGAATCACTTTCAATAATTGGAGACTAATCATGCAAAAATATAAGTCCACTGTTGGAATAATACACTAAGGCTGCAATACTTTGGCTGAAATAGTACCAAAACCAAGCAGATGGAAAGTCCTTATATAATATAAACCATTATTTGAATTTCTAAGAAAGGAACAACTTCTTCACAATGTCAAGCTATTACAGACTTATAAGTTGATGTTCGTAATAGCTTGACATTGTGAAGATGAGAAAGGTAGGGATTCACAAAAAGTTAAAATATAAAAAAATAGTAGTGCATATATATATTTAGAGAGTAACATATCACAAAAACACAATTTCATTATAATATTTAGTATGGACATTACGGTAGAGAGATTGCATTGAGGTTTCCTCACAGTTTTGCTAAATAAATATTTAGACATTAGTAATAATAGGGAGCTTGAAAGAAATGGGACTAGGTTGGGAGTAGGGGAATTTTCAAGTAGAAGAAACAGATAAGAGGGTAGGGAAAGAAAGGGGTAGCATGGTGGGGGGTACGTAAACAGGTCAGCATACTTGGGTACTCCACATATCCTTAACAAATACATAAGGTTTAAACAGAAACTAACAATATGCAGATCCCCAAAACTGTAAATTTTTTAAGGGAACAGACGAAGTAGATAGGGAAAGAAGGAGGTAGCCTATAATGGCAGGAGAAATATGGGGCTTCACAGGTAAACCTACTTGGGTACACCATGTATCCTTTCAAACTATATAAGATTCAGTCTGAAACCCCAAAAATGCAGGTAAGAGATATATGTATTATTTTGCCCCATAGAGATATTTATATCACTAATGACATCCAGTGTTTTGGAGTTTGACTAACAAGCATTCTTACAACATATGGAATAATCCTTTCTGGGCATTTTAGAGACACAATTTTATGGTAGTCTAATCCTGTATCATGTGCTATTCTTTAGTTTTATTGTACACAATGTCTATCAGATTCTGAAACTCAAATATAGTACATGTATACTATAAAATTGTGTTCTATTATTTAACATTAAAATTATTTTCACTATGACTTTTTCACCTCTAATAGACAATGTATTACAAGTGATAAAAAATGGACTAGTCTCTAAAATAAATACATCAATTCACAATTTATATTAGTGACAAAAGTTTGCACTTACAATCTTTTATTGTCGAAAGTGTTGTATATATATTTTATATTTCACACCAACTACAAATTTTTAAGATTTTCTAGAAAAATGTGGCCTGGTGTCATAACATCTTCTCAATGTCAAGTTATTACGAACTGTGTCTTAGAAAGTCATAACAGCTTGACATAGTGAAAAAGCATGAGGGTCATTATAATCAGTGAATATTGAGCAAACAGCAAATGCATGTACATTAACAAAACAACCATATTCATATAAGTAATGCTTCTAGTAACTATATAATATATATCTAAGGACACTATGGAAGGGGGCTATGTGAGCATACTCTGGTAAATGTTTATTTTATTTAAGGGATTGTAAAGAGGTTGTCTAAATTTTTTATATGTAGTGTATCAAGGACACTGATAGCACCATTGCAATTTTTTTTAAGTCGTTTCTGCAATACTAAAACGAAGTGTTTGAGGACAAATTTCAGGATTAGTGATGCCATCGAACAGTTATCTTTTGTGAAATTGCAGGAACCACAGATGTCTGACTGAAAATCAGAATGGTGCAAATTGATGATATCAGTGTTCCTGAACATAAAAATTATTAGAATACCTCTTTACAATCTCTTCAAGTTTTCAGCGACATGTTAACAGATACTCATCACACAGAGATAATTACACAACCAACATACAAAGTGTTTTTAGCAGTAAGGCTGAAAATACCTGAACATAGTAAATAAAGGTTGAGCCGAGCTATTCATGCACATCTGGGTAGGACTCAAACGTCATCATACATGAGCAGTCCATTTTAATTGTGGTGAAATAATAAGAAGAAAGTGAAAGTAAGAAATCTAGACTTTATTGTCACATACTACTTACACTACCTCGAAATAAAATGGACTACTCTTGTTTTGAAATGACCCTTGATTTGCATAAATAACTTTGCTCCATTATACATATATACCATTTTTTGGCTAATGAACTCTTCTTCAGATAATCATACTGATTGGGAAACATGCATGTGTGGAAGAGTTCAATAAAAGGTTTAAAGGGATACCATCTCTTATAATGGATTTAAATTTAAGGTTTCAAACTTAGTCAACAAGTGTATATATTCATCAGTTGGACTTACCAGGTGCCATGACTGAAGAATAGAATCTCTATATAAGACGATATATCAAATAAAGTAAATATGGAATATAACTCAGTTATAATGATTTATTGGATTATAGAGAGTTTCTATTGTATAATTATGACACCAGGTAGTCAACGGATTAACAAAGACTCATTTTAACCAAGTTTAAAATTTTAAAATTTTTTGATTATCCTAAGAGGTAATAGGGCCTCTATCTTTAAGCTTGATAGTCAAGGAAATTAAAGCTAAGCTATACTATTTCAAGTTATGCTATATATATATATGTAAATGCTGCCTATATTTGGGGTCTATAAGGTAGTTTATTCTTGGAGATGATATACACATATAACTCTACGATTGTTCCTTTCTGCCTAGCATAAGGCTACTTTGTTCCTTCTTCAAATAGGTGTAGATGGTGTATCCACCTTTAAAATGTCAAGCTATTACAAACATCTTCTTATACCTTGACTGCAATAGCCATCTTGACTTTTATTGTCATGGACACTGACTGGCTGTATTTGCTTGCGTTCATATCTGGAATCAAACCTATCTATTGTATATAACAGATGAAAATATTGTGATAGAGGTAAACAATTTGTTATAAAAAAGAAACATCCATTAGCTTACATACAATATTCTTAAAGGGACAGATGTGCAATTGTGGGGTGAAAAAAATTCCCATCTGTCCCTTTAAGGTGGGCTCAAGACAACTGTGTAACTGCACAGATGCATGTTAATTTACTGTCAGTTGCCACCATTTGCTTATCTCCATTACAAATTGGACTTTCTTAAAGGCTTCTTCACTTGTCAAGCTATAAAAAACTTTGTCTTATACCAAGACTGCAATATATATTTATAAAAGCTCCGGCTTGTTTCTGAAACCGTAGCCCATGTATATTATGTATTTAATGTATCATTTCTTGAATAAATATTGTCTAAAGACTGCATTAGTCACCTTCCTCGTATCATGGAAGTTTGTAAATGAAGCAATTTGATTGAATTGAACGATAGAAAAAAAGCCAGACTAAGGACTTGACAAAAAGTCTGTAAACACTAAGCCATAATGCTGACAGCCTTTCTGTCCTGGTTGCATTCACTGACGTACAATCCAATCAAAGTGTTACATTCTGTGATATAAATAAGTTGGCTATTACAGTCAAGTTATTGGATATAGCTTCACATTCTGAAGACGCAAGAAAGGTTACTACTGCAGTCAAGGTATAAGCCAAGGGTTGTAATAGTTAGACATTGTGAAGATGTCTAGAAAGCTGACTTCACATTCATTGTAGTTGCTTTCCTTGATCTTGACTGCAACTACATGCTTTAAATCAACATTCGACCTGAGACCACCTTTACACACAGATGGATCCCATTTTACAAAAAAATCTCATGATCACTTTTGTCATTAAAGGGATTGTAAAGAGGTTTTCTAAATTTTGTATGTGTGTCGGGAACCCTGATAGCATCAATTTGCATCAATTGCACCATTTTAATTTCAATCAAACTGTGATTCCTGCAATTCCACTAAAACTTAGTGTTTGCAGAGGTCACTAATAGGGAAGTCCTTAAGTGATACAGCATATTTTGCTATTAGTGACATCTTCAAATGCTTAATTTTTAGTAGAATTGCAGAAACCCCAGACCTCTGATTGAAAATTGGAATGGTACAAATTGATGCTATCAGTGTCCCTGATACACATAAACAACTTAGAAATCCTCTTTACATTCCCTTCAAGCAAGTATGGCATTTCTCTATATGTAAAATTGCACGACAAATTTCAATCATAAGATTTTTTATAGAACAGGAACCATTCTCTTGAATTAATTTACTACAAACATAATATAATCTCAATTTGGTTTACAATACTTGATACTGGTAACCTACCCACAATAAAGCAAGGTGCCAAAGACAGTTTATGTCAGTTTTACTTTTCTACCAAAAAATGTCAAAAACATTGATAAATATTTCAAAACATCTCAAAAAAATCAAAGTCAAAAATGTGTAAAATTGAAAATTTGAATCTATGTGTATCACCATGACAACCTAATAAAACGTTATTATCTAGAATTTTTCTATATTTTGAAAAGAATTGGAATATCAGCCTTAAAATAGCACTGTTCTAGCACTAGGTCTTTTAATGTCATAGCGTTGATATATAATACAATTTTTTGTAAGTTTACATTGAAAAGAAACATATTTCTCTCTTAGAAATTTCTATCTGTAAATCCAAAATTTTGGCTGAAAATTACCCTGTGTAAAAACAAATTTTGAAGACTTAATGTAAAGTCATTCTAAGACCAATAGTACTATTTTGAGGCCACTATTCCGATTCTCATCAAACTAATGAAAAAAAATTAAAAATACTTTTTACTTTGCTCAGACAAAGTCAAAACAAAAACTGGGCCAAAAACAATATTCAATACAACTAATATATAGTTTATCTAACATAACAAGCTAAATATAGGATGTAAAACTCCATTTCATATTATTTCATCCAACAATTGTGTAATAATGCCCCGAATCTAAAATCCTGTTTATTTGTGAGCATCATTTCTCAACTAGAGAAAAACATACATATGCGTGAAATTACAAAATACAATTCAGAATAACTGACACAGTAGTAATAGAAGAAGTGACTGGACACATACCTTGTATGTTAACTTGTTCCATTTCTACTGTATAGTATTGTATATCTTCTATTTGCCTCATAATTATATACCAACAGCATCAACCATGCCAATTCTAACTCACAAATATAAAGCAAATTCATCTATGGCAAGAATTTAAGAATTTTTGCTTTTTTTTTTTTTGCAGGTTCAGCCTATTTGTGTGACATTTATAATTTAATTAAGACAATAATTAAATTGTTATATTGTAATGGACTGCTATTTAAAAGTCAATACATCAAAGTGAGACTTATAGTAACAAGCTAACCTAGCCCGGCTAGTTGAATCAATCTAATTCACATGAAATCAAAAGCTTTGGAATCATTTCAAGGTTTCCCTCCAAGAGATTCCATCTATCCAATCATATTAGGAATATTCTGATACAACTGTAACCAGGTAAGAATTCTTGTTCCATGATTGGATAGACCTCAACTAAATCGATAGACCTGAATTCACTCGGTGAAGTCACCTTTTCATTTCCTGGCCCAACATTTTTTTTACAGTTTTTAGACATCTTTTTTAACTTTGCATTGAGAAATATTGCAACAAGATTTATCTTGTTCAGTCCTATCCTATCCTTGGACATGAGATACAGATGGAATATCACCATGTTTAAAAAGTGACGTTTTATGCCGATATCCGCTTTGTATATCACGTCTGGGGAACGGGTAATTTTTCGGGCTTATCTGCCATGAGAATATAAAGACTTAAATATGGTATAACCTAAGAAAATTAAACTCAAGTTAAAGAGATACCACCTCTTACAATGAACATAAAATTACACATCTCAAATTCGGCCAATAAGAGCACATATTTATCAATCTCGAAACGATTTTAGCGCTAGGATGTCCTAGGTTCTTATCTTCTAAAATTGATTCTAGGACATCCTAGTGCCAAGATCGTTTCAAGAATCAATGATCTGGTGTCATTAATATACAACAGAATCCCTGTATAATACCATAAATCTAAATAACGTAATTTATAATATTTACATGGTATCTAGGAACTACTAAGTTTTATGGATTAAGTTTGAAAATCTAAATTTTATGTTAATTCTAAGAGGTAGTATTACTGTCAGAAATATTTTGTAATGAATTACACTAAGGCAGTTCTCCCAGCCATATCAAATAACAAGTTGGAATAAAGATTTGAGCACTAAATTTAAAGTGACTATATACAAGAAATTTCTGAGCCAGGTCAGCCTGCCTGACCAAAAGTTTTGCTTTTAGGTTTGCTTGTTTGCAAGATCTCTTTCTTGAGAGTGCAAAACAAAGGTAGCCCAATCCTTTCAAAACCTCAGAGAAATTTTTTGTCATGACTATTAAACTATATACTAACAATATTCTTAGATCAAAAACCATGAATAAACTCTGTACAAGCAAGGTAATTTCGTGAATCAAAATCTCGTCCAAAGTATGGCAAAATCGAGAGCAGAAGTAGTTAATGGTGACTAAAACTAAACTTTGATCTTAAAAGCTTACAGTGGTGCATTGGAAGTAAACTTCAATAGATCCTGTTATTTCTTCAGAAAAGTCTATAAATATAGAGCGTCTATTGTTAGAATTTAACAGAATGATTCCAGAATATTTGGAAAAGAATGACGGATGCCTTATACAGAAGCTTTGCTTTTGATTGCAAATTATTTTGTGCTCTAAGCTTATATATTTCTCCTTCATACAATGACTTTAACCAATTCATTTCGGATTTATGCTGAAATTCTTGTATATAATCACTTTAAGGAATTCAACCTAGTAATTTTTCTACTTGTTGTGCCAGACCACTTAACTGAAAATAAACAGCCTCGTTTCTAAGTTCACGCAATGTCTGTTTGTTTCTAGGTAAAGCTTCAGCATTTAATCCTCCGTCGCGAAGAAAATTTAAAATATAGCGGAAATGGGTTCCATCTCTATCAATAAACACAGTTCCATCAGCCTCTGTTTTGATTGGATGACGCCCACTAAACATGGCCGCTAACATTGAATCTTGATCTCGAGTCAAGGTCAAAATGGACGTAGTGTAAATGTGACCTCCAACATCAAGTTTTACTCTTCCCTGGAAAAAAGTAAAAAAGTTATTTATCAACTTATCACCTTTTTTATCACCTTTTCGTCAAAGTCATGAAAATATTAGAAAATCTCTTGACCATGCCTTTGATTTATGTACAAGGTTATTTTCAAGTTTGTCATGGAATTTAGGTTCTCTCCCTTGATTTCGAAATTTTTATTTTGGTGAGGTCAGCTATTCGTAATATCTCAAATCATTTCTGTAAATATTATAAAATTTTTCTCTATCATAAAAGTGTTAAAGGAGATAACTATATTTTTATCATAACGCCAATTTACCAAAATGCAAAATTAATTTAATGAGACATCAAACTGCCTTTTCAAAGACAGCAGAGACATCAAACTGGTTTTTCAAAGACAGCAGAGACATCAAACTGCCTTTTCAAAGACAGCAGAGACATCAAACTGCCTTTTCAAAGACAATATTTTAACCCCATGAGTTTCCTTTGTCAGTTTGTTGTATCAGGTTTATTCTTTATTTAAGCATCAGGGAACTAAAGTACATGCAATAGGCTTATTAAGAAAACCCACAGAACTATTTCCTCAGAATTGGAACTAAATTTTACCAAATCATTACCTTTCATTATATCACTAACATACAATACCGATTTATTTTGTAACGTTCTGACGGTCAGCTAATCCATTTATACATTTCAACGATCTTCTTAGCTTAAATCCATTTTTCGCACTTACTTATTAATTCAAACCTTTTCACTCTTTTCAAAATCAAACCTTTGTATCACATCTTGATAATATACTAACAACTAAGATCCATGTATGCCTTTCTACCTCATTAACTTAGTTGATGGAATATGATTTATTAACTGCAATTTGATATTCTTCTCCTTATGATTTAGAACACTATTATACCACTGGTATTTGTACGTATACACCCAATTATGTAACCTTTGTTTAAACACACTTTTACGAGTCAGGCTGTTTGTACCCAATATCATCATCCACGGAGGTTAAATCATAAATATATATATATATATACATGTATTGATAAATCTGGGAGTGCAAACACAGCAAATAAAAAACATTTACATACAGTACTCCATCACCATAGTAACAATTCCAGGATTTTAAATTCCGACCAATAACTACGTTAAAATGAAACGGCTACTACGACATTCCAGATGAGAGTGGTATAAGATATATAAGATAAGTAAAGGTAGGCTACACACATTAATAAGAAAGTGGCGGTATAAAGAGTTATTGCCCTTGAACTACTATAGCACCTACATAGAGTGACACCAGACACAAACTCTTGCTAGTTAAAAATAGAAAATAAATATATAAAAACATACAAAATACATCAAAATGTTTACTTTTAAAACTGTCTAAGCTAATAATAAAACATTCTCAAAAATTTATTTTTGGGGACTTGATAATTTTTGTATGGAATTTGCTACAATATCACTGACTGGACAAAAAGAGTTAAATTTTAAGCACAGTATCCTTTAAAATTTCAGAGGCTAAATTGCCAAGTTTTATTCCTTTAAATCTTCAACTGATGTCAAATCAAGGTGATTTTCAAATTTATTAAGCATCATGGCGTTCCTGACTCTTAGTGTGAATATAGAGGGCATGCATGCATGGCTTGATAGAATAACTAGCTCTCGATGTAATATCAGATTCTGCTCTTAACTTCGCCATAATTGACACCATTTGACCTTACTAATTTGTACATTGTGTGCGTTATATTCTCAATTATACAGTATGTACTGAAGACTAAATGAGCCATCTCGGATCTATGTGAATAATTTGCCCTTAATCTGTTTTACATGCACTTATTGAATGGGAAGCCTAGAACACTATACAATATGGATAACAAACTCAACGAGAAATTTCAATATAATTACATAAAAAACCTTATTCTAAAAAAACTTGACTTAAAGATGATTTTAGTGTCATTTGATTGGTCAGTTTGAAAAATCAAATTTAAATTTGGTATTATTATCCAATAAGATTACTGTATTTCTCAATGAAGTTAATAAAAAATATTTTTGAACTTAGAGCTTAGATGGCTTTCTAGTGTTATAGAAACTGTTAATAGTGACTGTTTGTGTTTACCGTAAACTTTACGATCCTTTGAATAAGGATGTGCATAAATTTGAATAAATTAACATAAAGTGACTGTTATCCATAAAGTGTGTAATGTTCTATCAATAGCCGACGAAAGAATCAGGAGCGTTTGCGAACACGTAGAAATAATTTGCAGATGTTAATTGTGAAAGAATAATAAAGAAAAATACCTGAACCCTGGATTAATAAAAACATCTAACTAACTCAAATATAGCAGGTTAACGGTTTAATTAATAACACTCGCTGATCAGACAACTTCTTTCCTCGATTGAATTTTACCCATAGTATCGAAATACCGACAATTCACCCACAAGTTAACAACAAAGTGAGCAAAAGAATTATGGGAAAATTACAAAGCTTGGTTACCTGAAAATTTATAAATGATAAAAAAACAGGACACAACATTTGTCACCAGTGGATTTCATCTAGGATTTTACGTTGCCCAAATGCCTTTCAAATTTAATCAAAGAGCATTCAAGAACCTTTCCCCTTTTGTTTTTATGTTTAGCTTCAGAATGAGAATGAACCTTTAACCTCTCAAGGTAAAGTACGTTTAGCTTATTACTGAAAATATTGATATAGTGAATCTTGTAAAACTGATGCCCAATTAGGCAAATGAGCATCAATGGAAGTCAATTTATTTATTTTAAAATAATCTTTGAATGCAACTTTTTAAGTTTAATCTGGAATGATACATTTTATTTTTTATATCAGCATACAAGTTTTACTGAAGTCCAAACTCACCAAAACTTGATTAACAAGTGAAGATAATAGCTTTTAATTTTTTGGTCTTTTGGTATACAATGGGAGAGCTCTTCATCAGAGTACCGTAATTATCTTTATGAATTTATGAGCAATCAAGATAAAAATTAAATTGAGAAAGTGAAGTCACTCATACTTTCTGACACCAAACAAATTCTTGACGACATATAATATAGTGTTTATATAATATTCCTAGATGAAACCCTACCATCAACAAGCAGAAGAATAATATAATATTATAATAAATGGATCTTATAAAGCCATGTTTCATGCAGACTAAGAGAATATTATAGGCTCTCTCAAACTTCAATTTCCCAGCTATGTTTGATGGGAACTTCTCTTTAATAATTTTTGGGCTTTCTTTATAAATCATTTTTAATAAAAAAATCCAAATTGAAATATGATATACATACGTAAATATGAAGGGATTTATTGAGCATTGCGAAAATATATTGAGTCTATTCCATGTTGTTCGCATTGAGGACATTGAGGCTACTTTGGCTTCTATTTTCATTTAGCACTGCGAAAAATAATACCAACAAGCTGATAGACTTGTCAATTTTCAATTGAAAGATCTTTAACATGCGCAGAGTAGAGCATACTGAGAGTGATAGAAGCAAGAAGTTTGAGAGAGCTTTCTAATAACATCATCATTCATTATAAAGGGAGATAACTAAGCTCTGGGTGTAATTATAGAAAGAGTGATGTGAAATAACAACGTATTGATGCATTCAGGACATTTATTAGATGGCAACCCTAGGTTATTTATAGGCAACCCTCAGATGGACGCAACCATAGGTCATTAATAGGAAAAGTCAGGGTTATATATAGGCAACCTTATGGAATTTAAATGTAACCATGAGATATTTGTAGGCAATCCCTGGGTATTAATAGACACAATACCTTTATATTGTTTGGGGTAAACTACAGTTTGCAACTTTTCCCTTGGATTTCCGAAATATTTCTAAGAAATTTTATGTAAAATCAGATGAATCTTAAAAATACTGATTTGTCCATACTATTTAGATTGCTCTAAGAGAAATTAGAACCCTACTAAGGTTGCTCTATGAGGATTTCTCTGTGGTCAGATAATAGAATAGCCGACCTCACCCTTTCATCTCTCTTTATCAAGATTGGTTCTCATTTTCAAAGCCCATTATATTCAATGGCATGCATCCAATAATATTACGACCAGAAATACGATTGGAAATTTCAGTACATAGGACCATCTTTTACGGAATTTAATTGAACAGTCAAACCATTTTCCAAACATTACGTTCCGTCAAACTTCAAACTAACTTATTAACCTTCATTAACTTCCCATCAAAATTTTCAATGAGAAACAGACTTGATAAATATTCCTCTTTAAACTGACCAATCAGAGTGCATACATTACCTGTGACCTTTGACACTAAGCAATCATGTGGCCTCACCTTTTGAATGTTGTGCATCTCCTCCATACGTGTGATCTCGTCTCGGAGTTGCTGCCAACGTCGAGCCATTTCTTCCCTTTCTTTTTTCATCTCATCATCAAATTTAGTTTTATCTTTTAATAAAGTTTGCTGTAATTCAGCAATTTGTTTTTGTTTCTGTTCTATTTCATTGGATTTTTTCACAATGTCCTCGCGAAGTTCGCGTAACGACTCGCGTTCATGGCAGACTTCCTGATGTATTGAGTTTATTTCATTAATACGTTCACTAAAATATAGTTCTAATGACTCAGATACACTTTGGTAATCATTCTTTAGAGAACTTTTGATACTTTCTAATATATTATCTGAAAAATAACAAGAAATACAAAATGGAGATATAACATGCTTCAAGCTAAGATGGATAACAACATAGCCTCCTGTATGGACATGAATTCCATGCTTTTAAGCCATGTTCCTTCTCATAGCTTTCAGCATGTGAAGCAATGTTAACTAGGACTTGCAAATTATGGCCCATTAAGATTAATGATATCATGAAAGACATAGTTTTACTGGAATTGCAGGAATCACAGACGTCTGATTGAAAATTGGAATGGTACAAATTGATGATATCAGTGTCCCCAATACAAATAAAATTTTAAGAAAATCTTTAAGGACTTATCACAAGAGAAACAATTGAGCTTAATGGGCCTACATAAATACTTTATCAACAATAATTTAAAAAGAATCAAATGAACGAGTTAACCCAAACTGACATACGTTTCTTTTGGCAACTTTTATTCAAAAACATTAATGACTCAATCCATATGAAGCTACGTATGGTTCTTACATAAAATAACTCACACAAACATAGTTGAATCATTACCTTGGCCTAATGATTCAAATTTTCAAAAAGGTTATCCTTCAAATTACAAATTTAAAGACTTAGAAATTGTTTTAAATATGATTTTAAGGCTCTGTTGAAATATACTACACTTTTTAAAGACCCATCTTATTGTGACTGAACCTACCTAATTTGGCATTAACGTTGAGGTTTCCGTTATCATTGCTCCCTGATGGAGCTTCCTCCCTCTCAGCTCCTCCATCACACAGATGGACTCCGGACTCATTAGAATTCTGGAGCATATCTCCACAAATAAAACACAGCTCCTGTTCCTCCTCGTTCTCCGTCAATGGCCGTCTTCTTCCTACGATCATGTTCCTACGTCTACCCCGATTTCTGGGGCGAATCACCTGAATAGTAAGATTGTTATAAAAGGGCGTGTTCCACGTAATATTCACGCAAAAATTTGGAAAATTTCTCGGACAAACTGGTCCGTTGAATACTGGAGGTCTAAACCACTGATTAGGTGTGACTGGTTGTCCTGGAAACGGTGAACCAATGGGAAACTGTTGATTTAATCGTCGATCGTAAAAGACAGGTCCGTTCTGAGACCAATGAGGCCGTCCTTGATATACAAATACTTGTTGAAAACCACTGGGAGGTATATTCATAATGTCTGAAATGAAACAAAGGGGCAAAATGAAAGGCTGAAATAAAAAAACAAAGACAAACAGATTATGAAATGAAAAAAATTCGTACAGTATTCGAATATGCTGTGTATTGATTCCTAAAGCAGTAAGGCTCATTCTTAATATCTCCTAATCAAGGGCAATAACTGCAAAAGACATCTCTATCATGACAAGCAAATTAAATTCATTTTCTGTTCATTTCTCATCACACAAACTTTTGAACTCTTGAACTTACAGATTTACTTTTAATGGATGTCTGATTGACACAAGCTAAACAAATTTGAACTGAACTTCTATTTCTTTTGCACTTAAACAATTTTATGAGACTTATTGCTTATCAATAATAAATTAACAGTTTCATAATAATCAAATATACATTAAACAACATAATAAACATTATTAATGTTTAAAAGCACCAGGATAATATAGACAGTCAACAATATTCGTATACTTCTGTTTTTTCTTATGATAAAATGTACAGAATGGCTACAAGCAAGCGTGCATTTTCACATTGTCAAGATATTATAAACTTTGTCTTATACCTTGACTGCAACCGCCACTATTCTATCACAGATATTGGTAAATGCAGCAATTTGATTGGAGTGTATGCTAATGAATACAACCAATCAGATCTGACGACACAAAGTCTGTATACAATAAGCTTAATCGTGAACAATCCAATCAAATCGCTGTATTCTGTGATTCAATAGTGAAGTCAAGGTAAAAACAAATTTGTAATAGCTTGAATTATGAAAATGGCAAGTGTTTTGATAGGCCTGTTTTGACAATCACATGATATTATGAATTTCGTTTACCACTAGGACTTAAAAAGAGAAAGATATTTTGGAATTTATGTGTATTGGGGACACTAATAGAAATTTGCACCATTCCAATTTTCATTCAGACGTCTTTTGTTCCTGCAATCCACTAAACTAAGCATATCATGGTGTCACTAATCGCAAAATATGCTTGTATCACATTTAAATAATGTGATATGTAGGGCATTTGCAATTAGTGACATCATAAAACACTTAGTTTAAGTGAAATTGAAGGGACCACATATATCTGTTTCAAAATTGGAATGGTGCAAATCATTGCTGTCAGTGTTCCCAATACACATAAAAAATTTACAATTCTTTAAAGGAATTAAAATTTGATAGATTTTCGCATAAATACAGTTGACTGACTATAGTTTTTAAAGAAATTAAATATGGGGAAACCGAAAGCACTAATTTAGCCTAATAAAATGTTATTATAAAGCTTAATAAACTAAATTTTACAATATTAGAATTCATGCTGAAAAGGAAAATAGAAAGCTTATCATCTAATGAATATTAAAGGGACACGTTCGCCATCCATTTGACCAATCCTACCTTACTATCAGAATTGGGAATATTTTAGCTAAACTTATCGGTAATAGTGTTCACAGCTCATCGTCAAAATTTGAGCCTTCAGATCCATGCGTGTACAGAATTATTCCCATATGAAAGTTAAAGACAACTCATCTTTTCTTGAAATAGTGCCAACTCATATTCAAGTCTTTTAGCAAACCTTTGAGATGTTCACGGGACTGAGGAAAGTAGTAGACAGGATTCCTGAGAAGCTTAGTTAACATTAAGCAAATATCCTTGTAAAATTTGTATGTCTTCCTTTTTAAAAGCCTATAGAATAATATGAAATATCTAGTTGAATCAATAAAACTGTCTCTTGAAAGGATCCCTTCCCTGCATCCACATCACTAATTGCAAAATATTCTGTATCACATAAGTCTCTTCACAATAAGCAATGTCATCAAACACTTAGTTTTAATGGAATTGCATGAACCTTTACAATCAATCTGTAGAATCAAAAAGATGTCACAACTTGCCTGCAGTTACATTATAACTTGTTCAGTAGAAACAACAAAATAACCAAACTCAGGACTGATAACATAAAATATGAATGATTCTTCCATTTCTTTTATAAACAGAGAGACATTGGATTGTGTATTTATTTAGTTATTTTGAACTCCATCTGGTCCATAAACAAAAACAATAGACAGACTTTAATCAATCGTTATCTAAATGTGAATGAAAAGTTTCAGAGGAGAAAGAACATTGATTTTTGGCAAGTCAAGCCAATTGTTTTTGACCTACATTCAAACAATAGATTACATTTTTTTATTTCAAATTTGTTTAAACTTGATCAAAGTTCAATTTTCTTTCTACAATTTCATCTTGTGTCTTGATAAATGGGTAAAACTTATTAGAATTGAAAAGGAAAATCAATGCAAATTTTCAACAAAGCAAAGATCTCTCAGGGGAAGGGCTGTAACTTAGTCAGTTCAGTGTTTGAAAGTTTATGACATCAGAAATCAGCATGAAGCTAATATTTACAAAAACTGAAGTGTCCAACCAAGTAAGTTCAAATGATTTGTAGATGAAAAGTCATCTCGCTCCTTTTTTCCAAAAATGAGAAAAACCCAGAAATGAAACAGATAGTCTAAACTGAGCTCTATCAATTCATATCAAGACAGACCAGGCCAAGACAGAACTGTGTTTATATTGGTGCCATCAACAGTAAAGTAAGTTAATATAATCTGAGAGGAAGAAACCAAAGTCCAAAAGTAGCCATTATCCAACATAGAGGACAGCACAATACTATCGCAAAGTAATATTAATATCAAAGAACCACCGCAATGGTAATGTAAAAAAAAAGCTTATTTTAGCGAAATCACAAGAATCAGAGACACTTGTCTGAAACATCTGCCTCTGGCTCTATTCTGCCAACAACGTCAACAGTTACTGACCTATCAAAATAGCATTAGAGTCTAGAAGGAATGCAGATGTTTTGGACTACACAGACACCTGACTGAAAATTGGAATGGAGCAAATTTATGTGATCAGTGTCACCCTATACAGTATCTGATCTCTTAAGCCTCTAGATAAGCAGGCTTGTCTTGGGCTTAGTGGGCTAACCCTGCTCCAACTGGCCAATCTAATTGTTCTATCTAGTCCTCAGTCTGGGATTCAATATGGTTAATATGATATGATATACTTATATTTCATCAAAACAAAGGCATGCTAAAAATAGACTATAGGTAACTAGAATAGTAATTTGCTTTGTTTAAGTATAAATTTAACCGTATGTTTACAGTGAAATATATTAAGACCAAGCTTTCATTGTACAGTCATAGATAGTAATCACAGCAATTTCACTCATGATGATAATTGATAGGCTTACAAAATCAAGTGGTCTAAAAATAAACTCCAAAATAACTGACAAAAACAGTGCCCAATAATAGATAACATGAAACCAACTAAACATGTAAGAAACTAAACATATGTACAGTACAACACCAGTAAAAAGTAAAAAGCTCGACTAAATATGGGACGTTACACTAAGGAAAATAGCCATTTGTAATAGCAGACAGCAAAGTAGGTTTCTTCATGCGAATCATCTGGGCTCGAGTTGACCTCGATTTTTCCCAAGATGTAAACATTTGGTCATTTACCGTTATTTCGTCTTAAAGCGGCGACAAACGTCACTTACGAATAACCCCAAGTTGTCTTTACAAGCCATACGCAGACATTTCGCCAAATCTGTGAAACAGTTTCATGCAACAAGTCCGTTTTCTCCACAGTCCTCACTTCCTCTGCACACAATGTTGACACTTATGTTAGCAAGTTGATACGTCACAGTATAATCTGTGAATATTTAATTTTCGGTAATTTCCGTCACATTATTTTGCGTGAATAATTCATATTCGGATAATTCCGTGAAATCCAACTTGTCATTTTTCAGTCAAAGGGGAGCAACTCCATTTTTTGAGAGTTATCTTTGCTTGATTGACAGGTGGCAGTAATGTCAATGAATCCATTCTATCAACAAATCTTCAGATGAATGTGAATCAAAATTTATAAATAACTTGAAATAGATTCGACAGGCAGACGTAAAAAATGGACAAGTTGAAGAAGGCGCTTAGCCAAGACAAAGAAGATGAGGAGAGTGGAATTGTCACGCAGGTAACGTCCAAATTTTAGTTATGAAACTGTCCAATGTCAACATCCTGTCTTTTTCTCAAATGATTTTCAGGCAGTTCCCCTCCCACTTTTTTGTGATGGTTATGTGTGATGTGAAACTCCTCTGTTTAGTATTGAGATAAATTGGTCCTATGTTACTTTGGATTATTTGTTATTCTGCTGTAGCAGACGACAATAACAGAGTTGATAGTAGATTGAAATCAAAGATCAGTTCTGAAAGATATTTTAGTTTCCCAGAATTTACATTGTTGTAATTTTTCTTTGCAATTTAAGCTTATTAATCAAGTTGATAATAAATGTAAAACCTTTGCGTTCTCTTCTCGCGACCTTGGACAGTGCTTCTATAGGAGAGTATCTTCTATAACATCCACCAGTATCACCCAGTTTCTCTTTTAGTCAGCAGATAACTGACAGATGAGGTTTAGTGTCATTTTCTAAGCAGTTCTTCATTTAGAATTGGTAAATCTTTCCTTCACAGGTTTAATTTAACTCAGGGTTCAATGTAGATAAAAAGAGGAAAGGAAATATTAGATCGCGAAAGGGATGGTCTCGACTCCCAAGATACTGCTTTAATTGAACCCTGATTTAACTTCTTGTGCTCTTGGACTTTGAACCTTGTCTGTATGAGTAGAAATGCTGATAATATGCATCTATTGTCCTGTACTCTTCATGTCAGGCTTTAAAAATTATTCATAAAAAGCTATAAAATTTCATACCTATCAAGTTTTCAACAAGGAAGCAGATAACCTTAGCCAAAATCCAGAAGGCAGCAATAAATAACAAGGCAGTTATTACTTAGGCTGTTGTTTTAATTGAACATTGATCTTTGTACAGCATGATACATTGTGTGATATTGTAACACACTGGTTAAAGGTAACTTTGACATTGGATATTCGATTGTGGCATAAAGCAGGGATCCCAGGAATTCCTCTATTTATCTAGCCAGTGGTATTTTTTTTATTTTCAAATAAAACCATTTAAAATTTAGTTTTAGGAATGAAAAAATTTCTGTATGGGAAATGACTTCCAAAGCATCTTAAAATGGTTAAATCTCCGCCTATACCTCACATTAGAGTCTGTGGTCCTGTTTACCTTCAGTTGATATTTTCTATTTTCTCTATTTTTTTCGTTCCTCACTGGGATCCCTGATAAAGGTGTACTGACATGTGCAGGGCGCAGTAAAACAGTAAAAGCAGATGTAGGAAGTTTCATCTTGGGGAAAGTGAGATGGTGGGGAGGTTAAAGGGAAAATCTAAAGTTGGAGCACCCAAATTGTGTAACAAAGAGAGAAGCCTAATCGGTCTGAAGAATTCAAACACAAACGAAACTAGTCACTGAACATCAGCATGATACATTATTGCACCAATCAATGCAATATAGTATTTGTATAACAGTAACCAAACAAAGAATGATAGCTGAGGTTGAAATGATATATTATTTTAATTAAGCAAGAGAAGATATGTGAGAAGTGTTGGTAACAGCTTGTTGAAATAATATCATTTCACATCATTGACTTTGGTATTTTAGTGATAAATGCACTGTGCAGACAAGAAAAGAAAAAAAACGTCAATAGGCAATTAGACTGTATTTTATCTGAATAATATTCATAATACAGTAATATTTTCACTGTTAAGAATAAAATAGTGCTCAATTCAACAATTGTAGAGCAATATAGAAATACCACTGCTAAAATAGTGCTCAATACATCAATTGTACAGCGATATAGAAATACCACTGTTAAAATAGTGCTCAATACATCAATTGTAGAACGATATAGAAATATCATTGTTAAAATAGTGCTTAATACATCAATTCTAGAGCGATATAGAAATACCACTGTTAAAATAGTGCTCAATACATCAATTGTAGAGCGATATAGAAATACCACTGTTAAAATAGTGTTCAATACATCAATTGTAGAGCAATATAGAAATATCATTGTTAAAATAGTGCTTAATACATCAATTCTAGAGCGATATAGAAATACCACTGTAAAGCTCTATCTGTAAAGAGTAAAACTCTATTTGTAAAGAGTAAAGCTCTATTTGTAAAGAGTAAAGCTCTATTTGTAAAGAGTAAAGCTCTATTTGTAAAGAGTAAAGCTCTATTTGTAAAGAGTAAAGCTCTATCTGTAGAGACTAAAACTCTATTTGTAAAGAGTAAAGTTCTATCTGTAAGGGGTATAGCTCTATCTGTAAAGAATAAAACTCTATTTGTAAAGAGTAAAGCTCTATTTGTAAAGAGTAAAGCTCTATTTGTAAAGAGTAAAGCTCTATTTGTAAAGAGTAAAGCTCTATTTGTAAAGAGTAAAGCTCTATTTGTAAAGAGTAAAGCTCTATTTGTAAAGAGTAAAGCTCTATCTGTAGAGACTAAAACTCTATTTGTAAAGAGTAAAGCTCTATCTGTAAGGGGTATAGCTCTATCTGTAAAGAATAAAACTCTATTTGTAAAGAGTAAAGCTCTATTTGTAAAGAGTAAAGCTCTATCTGTAAAGACTAAAACTCTATTTGTAAAGAGTAAAGCTCTATTTGTAAAGAGTAAAACTCTATCTGTAGAGACTAAAACTCTATTTGTAAAGAGTAAAGCTCTATCTGTAAAGAGTAAAACTCTATCTGTAAAAAGTAAAGCGCTATCTGTAAAGACTAAAACTCTATTTGTTAAGAGTAAAGCTCTATCTGTAAAGAGTAAAGCTCTATCTGTAAAGAGTAAAGTCCTATCTGTAAAGAGTAAAGCTCTGTCTGTAAAGAGTAAACAGAGTAAAGCTCTATCTGTAAAGAGTAAAGCTCTATGAGTAATAAATGTCAAGCCTGAATTTGACATATTAGTGTGCCCTTTAGCTTTGTCTAAATTACACTGGAAGATGTTATAATTTGTTGTTTCAATGGATGATGTAAAATACAGATAAATTGATGATATTTCCTGCTATGTTTGACTAGTTTCTTGTACTTACTGAGGTATTATATTGAAAACTTAACTTCATATAATTTTTGTGCACTAGTCATAACTCATATGATCTGTCAATCACTTTATTTTTTAATATCTAGGTTTTACCATACTTTTAGTTTTCAAGAATTTGGCCCCAGATAATAAAATCTGTGTGATCTGATTGGATTTCATCTTCACAATATCAAGCTATTATGAACAATGTTGGATTTATTTGCTAGCTTACAATCCAATCTAATCACTGTATTTAAAGATTTCAGTGATACAAAAAAAGTGTGTAATGATGGCAAGGTATAAGATATAGTACGTAATAGCTTGATATTGTGAATAATAACTTCTAATAAGTACACATTGTGACAAACAGCTGGGGTATTTGTGATCAAATCAATGTAATAACTAGACTATAATTGAAATTTGTCACTGCATGAAGTATTAGATAATTTATTTATTGTGGTTTTGATTATGTTTATTGGAAATATTCCAAACAATTTTATATAGAATCATGTGTAGACCCAAAATGAAAACAATATTTACTTGTTTAAGAATAAATTTTTTTTTTTGGATTTCGTGTGTGTCCCATTTTTTTTTTTTTATTATTGTATGGTTTTAGAAAGTTGATAATTTTGAGTTGAGAAGTTATTTTTGAATCAGTTATTTATACATTTTGAATATTGGGCATGCATGTTAAATTTTCTATTATGTTCGAAAAATTTAATTTTTTTTTATTAAACAGTGCACTCATGGCAAGGGTCTGGATAATGTTTCTATATAACTTTGTTTGTTTTATTTCCAGCCCCTCTTGGAACCTCTAAGACAGGTATGTAGGAACTAGTTCTAATCAATATTCTAGAGGTGGAAATCTGGTTTAGTTTGAACAATGAAAAACTTAATATTGCTGGTATCACACTTGGTTAAACAATAATTCATTTATCAACAGGGATACATACGATTTTTACAGACTATAACTAAAGTTTCGGAAACAGAGGCTTATGCGTTTGCGTCTAAAAGCTTATCTATATTCTGTAGAAATTATATGTATTATCACATTTAAAACTGTTTGAATCATGAAAAAACTAAAATTTTTGATATGTTGCACATCAATAAGAGTTGCAAATAAATATTTATTATATACCTTATAATATGAACTTACTTCAATTAAAACATACCTTTCAGACATAAAATCCTCATCAGGATAGCCAGTTTGGAAATGAAATACTTACTCTAACTTTATTTATGTTTTCTGTGTTCTGTTATTGAGAATTTGGACCTGTTTTTTTTATTTCTATAACATTTCTACTTTCAGTTTTCTGATGCTACAACATTAAGCTGGTCAACAAGAATCAAGGCATTTGCTGTTTGTTTTGTTTTGGGCGTAGGGCTATCTATATTGGTATGTTAAATTATTAGTCTCAGCTTTATTCAAGTACAAATGAACCCACTGTGGTTACAGTCATATGAATACATTGGTCAATGTGTTAAATTGAATGATCTGTAGAAAGCAATGATAAATTTGACACCTTGAACCAATGTGTTCACATTGTGGGCCACTGCATTATTTGAATTTGAATGTGTTTCATATCAAAAGGTTGAATTAGACAAATACATTGCAGATACAGATATAACTTAGTTTGTTTCAATGGATTCTAATAAGGTTTTCTAACCTTAAACTTTGTATGTGTATTAGGATAACTTATATCTACTGTTAACATCAATCCAATTTCTTGTCTGGTGTTTTTGGCTGCTTCCATTTCAGAGCACTTGACCATATTAAAAGACTGTTACCTTTTTTATACACTTTTAAGAATAATTTGTTTGTCCTATGATTAAGTCTTGGTATTGAGCAAGACTGTTTATTTTTAAAGCTGCCAGGGGAACCTTTTAACATGTAAATTAAGATCTTGTACCAATTTTTATTGAGACTTCATGAAAATCCAGAAAATGATTTTTTTTTACATAGAAATATGTCCTAAAGATACAAATTGCAGTCTGTCATTTTGAAGTTTCCAATCAGATATGACTGGCAAATACAAATCAACAGTCTTGGTATTTAGATCAGTGTTAGTATTAGTCTTGTTTATATTGCAGGGAAGTTGTTTAATGTTTGCCCCCAATGGTTTAGTATTATTTGGTGTTTTATATACTCTGGGAAATGTTCTTTCTTTAATGAGGTAAGAATTATTAATTTAATGTTATTTGTTTCTGGTCTTGATACATAGGGTGCGCTCGATTGGGGAGTTCTGATTTTTAGGGATACATGAAAACAACTGGACATTCAATAAAACAATCTGGAACAGGGTTCAGAACGCGTTACACTTGTGCTGAATGACAAGGATGTGTAGACAGAATTCAAAATGGCGGAGAAATGAGGGAGAAATGAGTAGAAGGGAAAACTTTGAATGTAACATATCTGGTTCTATACTGTTCAATCGATGTTACTTTCAAATGTCTTTATTTCATTGTGCAATGCTTCTTGCATATAGAAAATACAACAAAATGCTGAACAAAGCAGATTGGTGCATTCTGGGAAAAATTTTCTTCATTACCCAGTTAAGCGCCTAGTATTGAACAGAAAACATCAGGTCAATGTCTGTTTCCCTTTGTTTTCCTTATTCAAGTTTCAATGAAGAATTAGAATTAGTTAGAAATTGGTAAGAACATTCATGAAAATAAGATGCATATTCTTACTAAACAAACCATTGTTTTATTTCAGTACATGTTTTTTAATGGGACCTTTAAGTCAGTTGAAGAAAATGTTTGCCAAAACAAGAATTATAGCTACAATATTAGTCGTGGTAAGTTCTATCTTTTCTTTATTTGATATTCATTTGGTATGAATTATTTAAGGATTATATGCTGTGCTGGTTCAAACTTAAAGAGACATATTCACCATTCGTTTTACGAATTGTACCATTGTTTCAGAAACGCTTTTTTATTTTAGCTCAGATACTGTTCACAGCTCATTGTCATAATTTGAGCCTTCAAATCCATGTTTGTCCAGAATTATTTGCTTATGAAAATTCAAATGATGACTCTTTTCTTGAGGCTATGTCATAGATTAAAAACATATTTAAAAGTAGAATGTGAAATTTCTAGTTTGAGGTATTTTTGAAGGGACTAAAAGAATATTTATAACCCCTGAAAATAGTGAACTACAGCCTTTAGGTTCAGATTTTGATGTCCTTTTGTGGATGAAATGATTTTTTTTTCTAATTTCAGATTATGTTTGTTTTAACATTAGTTTGTGCATTTGCTGTAAGTATCTATTTATAGTACTTGATATCGGACATGTTTAGTGTATAGTTTTTGTATTTTATGTTTGGCATTGAGCTTTTAAAGATATGGACTCTTTTGATTTGTGTATTTTACAGCAATTCTGATTTATTTTTATTTGCCTGCTTTCTCTTTCTTTCACTTCATCTGTCTGTATATAATCTACTATCAGTATAACAGTATTCTAGACACAGTCTGCTACTGTTACTGAATCACAGAATCACAATGTCAAGCTATTACAAACTTTGTACTTATACCTTGAATCCAATAGCCACTCTTCTTGTATGACAGAATGCAATTTGATTGGATTGTGTGCTAGAGAATACATCCAATCGGAGCTCACAACATAAATATCTGGTACTGTAAACATTATGTCTTACAGACTTACTGCAGTCAAGGTATTAGTGGTAGTTCGTATTAGCTTGAAATTGTGAAGATGCTGTAAATGTTTTTGTACATAATATCAGTAATTTTTATTCTATTTGTATTTTCCAGTTAAAAAATCCAGCCTTAACTATAGTATGCTGTGTATTACAGTTTGTAGCTTTGACATGGTATTCCATATCATATATACCTTTTGCCAGGTAAGAACTGTTTTTGGATTGAATTTTTGAAAATTGGACGATTTTAAACAATATACATGCAAGGATGAAAGGTGGAATACTCTCTTTATTGTCATTAATAAAAAGTTAAGCATTGATATAAAAACCAAAAGAAGTGTATGACTAAAGGTTAAACATTTCATATTGATGATTTCATACTATCAAATATTGTAATTTAAAATCAAAGCTGCCAGTGGGTGTATATTACCTCGTTTGGCAAGCTATCTTCGTATCAGGAATGTGTATTGGATCAAAATCACTTTTTCTATTTCAGAGATGCTGTAAAGAAATGTTTTGGATCTTGTCTTGATATGGACTGAACATTTTGATACTTAAATCATTATTGTCATCATAAAGTGGTGGGATTTTCATATAAATCATGCAATGCATGTGCATTCAGCTTGTTCAATGATAATCAAATATCAGAATCATATTTCTTGAAAGTGACTTGCTCATTCAAGCTTGATTTTTAGTTCATCTCAAGCTTTGTTACTTTTATATGGAAAAAGTTCAGATTCAGCTTATCCTGTATTTTCAGCTTTCCAAAAACTAAGCTCAAAAATATATATTTTTTTTTGGTTCATGCAAGATATTTTTATGATGCCACAAAACAAATCCTGTCGTTTTTTGACATGATTAATCCTGCATTGAAAGTCTATCTGATCTTCTTGAAAAGTTTTGGGAAAGTTGAAAATGAGCCCTACTATCTATATGCTTAGAGAAGAAGTCTTGGAACAATATATATTTTGTATAATTATTCTTATAATACTTCATTCTCATTTTTCGCTTTTCATTTCTTCATGAATTAATTTATAAAAGGTGAAATTCATAGGGTTTCTTGTGTCCCTATGCCACCCATATTTTCCCAGTGTTTCTTATAACCAAATTTATAGAGTAAAGGTTGTTGCGAATGACAAGTAATGAAAGCACAGGTCTGATAAGTGTCAAGTTATTTTATTTGAATAAACAAAGGGGAATAATCAGTTGAGAAGAATAAGGCATCAAGGCTGTAATGATTTCATTCCATATTTATACCTTCTTTTCCTGAAGTTTAGCATCTGACCCTAAAGCCTCTTTGGAGTTATGCTCGATCAAACGCACAAGTTATTTGGTTATTTTTCTACTGTGCCTTAGAAATATATACCTCAGATGGTGGCATTGGACTCTTAATCTTTCTTGACAATTTATAACTTCATTTCCACGAAGTATGGTTCAGAAAAATCGCATTTTTATTTCATATCTTATTTCATTACCAAAACCAGCATAAACTTGTGACAATATTATGGTCATCTTGCATCACAATACCTTTTCAATTGCTTTGTTCCTACCTCTTACATGAGACAAGAAACCCTATATATTCATCTGTATTTTGTTATATATATATATTCTGTATAAATATTGTATATTTTGTCTATTGTTATACAATCACAATGTTGCCTTGTACAGAAAATGTCTGCAGTTTTGTGGTAAAGTGTTTAAAGCCTAAAAAATGGGCTTAAAACTGCATTTCTCAGAAATGTGTGAAGGTCAAATTTTGTGAAAGTATCATTAAATAAATCAATTCAAATTTTAATGATGTAAAATATTATTACTTTTGACGAAGTGGGATTGGACGACGCATGAATGAGGTCTATGGCCACCTATTTGTATCATGGAATTCAGCGATTTGTTTGGATTGTATGCTGGTGAATACAGCCAATCAGAGCACTTCACATAAAGACTCTAAATATTTTGGTTATTGTTTACAGACTTTCTGTTGAGGCCTGTATCATAAAAAGACCCTGTCAAAACCTGTATTAGCTGTATAGAAAGGTGGCTATTGCAGTCAATGTATAAGATGAAGTTCAGAATAGCTTGACTTTGTGAAGATGATCAGTCATAAGTATAATGTGTTTTGGGCTGTATTTTATAATGTAATCGAGAGGAATATGATTGTCTATATTTTGTCCATTTTTATATTGTTGGGATTGGGGTAAACAGTTAAGAAATATTTTTAATTATATCACAAATTCCCAAAAAGGGGAAACCAATTAAAACTATGTTATTGTCCTGTTATTTGACGTTTCGTTTCGGCTTACTGCCTTCTTCAGAAGGTGTTTATATTTTTAATCTTAGCCATATTTCATAATTATGAAAATTGATAAAAAAAGAAGCGCAATTCCTTTGCAAGCAGTTTTAGTAATAATAAGCTTTTATGTTGCCAATTAATATTTTTTCTACCTATTTTATGAAATAAATGGCCCCTATTGTTTGAAAGCGAAATTCCACTAAAATCATACCTGAAAGCATTCATTGATTTATCTTTTATTTTCATCCTCATGTCAATAATAATGTTATATTTGTTGAAATAAATCTTGTATAAAAAGTTTCTGGTTTTTGGAGAGTCAATTCATCCTATATATATTTTTGTTTATATAAAAAAAAATACAACTGATAGAGCAGTTGTTTTGAAGCGTGCAACTACAGTTTATTATGTAGTTTGAATTTAGGTTGAGGATATGTTTGGGATTTCACCGATTGTTCTCTTACTTATCTATTTCCACATAGAAAGTCCTGCCTACTGGTCGGCGCCATTTGAACGGAACAGTCTTGTAGCCATGATTTGTGCCCTGTTACAATGTGCTAAACGCGATGGCCTGTTCGAGCCTTAAAAAATCTAAAAGAAATTACCCTACTTTCACCTCCAAAATCGCGTACTATTCTCCGGCTTGCAAGATTAGAAAATCTTGCTGAACCCCTCACCTCCCACCATGAATACCCACCCCTTTAACATCCGTAAAGGGACGCCGAGGCGTAATGAATTCAAAGTGCGGCAAGTTAACTCTGTGAAACCGTTATAAACGCTAGCATCTCATTGTGCGTTTGAGACGACCCCCCTTTCCTTTCAAGGAATTTCTTGAAAAAAAGAATTGATTAAGAGTATTCTGACATATATTTTGGGGCAGAAAAACGTATTAAAATCAGTATTTGGTACCCAGGCGATCTCTGACATGTCTGCTAATAGTATAGCAGGTCACCAAGGTCAAATAGTCTTCATAAGTTCATTTTTATATTTAGTAGGTCTACGTTATTCACAAGACTTATGTAATTATTCTGCTTGATTTTTATTTGGTGCACTAGGTCCAGCTTATAAAAGGTACATGTTTTGACAATGGTGGATATATATTTTTTTTAAAGCTATCATGGAATAACAAATAGATTCTGCAATTACTGTCATACATGGCATCACTGTTGATTCACACCTGAATGGGTCCCCAGTTCTAGAACAAGTCGACAGTAAACCGATTTAGGTTGTTCTTTTGGATTGTTTTAATGTCAATGTCCAATGAGGAAAAAATTTTTATGATACATCTAACATTTACACATAACAAGCCCCATATTCACTTTACTGTTTGCCTTTTAATAACACGAAGTTGCTTATATCGTCAAGAATGACAAAGCGTGGCTGAATAACAGAGTCCTAGGTACACACTGATCGCTTACACTTCTACTATGTAGTAAAATTTTCAGGGTTAGGAAGGAGGCGGATTAAACGAATTTTCCTTAAAATGATCAGAACCTAACGCTGTCAGTCAGCGTTAGTCAGACTGGAGCTGACTAATGGTCCCTTCTGTCATTGCTTGTTCAGATTTTATCGCGGTGATGAATCTGAAGATGTTAGGATGGTTGGTGCTCATTTTGTTCCTTATTGCGTGCCACCCCTCAACATGATTCGTGGTTTTACAGTGTGAAAATGGTTCCACATAATGTGTACTCCTTCAACCCACTGTTCGGTTACATAGTCAGCAAACTTTGCAATTGAGGGATCTTCCATGTTAGCAGCTTCAAGGGTATTGAACTAGTAATCTTCGATATGTTCAGGTCTGGGTAGAGGTAAAGCAGAAGTTCTCCCCACGAATAGGTTCACATCTGGGTTGTTTGCAAAGGCACTACTATGCAAACCACACTTTTGGACATTGCTCCAAATAGTGAAAGAGGCATCCCTTCAAATTACAGTCAAAAACATGTTCTACGAGATTCTCGCTAAATCATCATCATCGTTATTATAGGACAACATACAAACAATCAAACAACATTTGATTATTGTCCAGGTAGGCACAAGTTTTTTTTTTATTGTCCAGAGGACTATGCTTCGAGTCACTTCACGTTAGCTTTAATAATAACAGTTACGGTTTTATTTTCATCATTCAATGTCTAAACATTCATTATAGCGGCAATACAGCTGTAAGGTACGTTAGCCTTTTTGTTTTTAAATTTTATGACACATTATTAGAAACTTGCTGGCATCACACGCATCATGATCTAACTATTCCATATGAAGTCATGCAGTTCCTCTTCTGATGTCTTAGATCAGGGGTTGATTTCGGGGGTAATGAGGCGTTTTGGAGTCTAGCATAAAAATATTTTGGACAATTATAATTTTAGTCGTTCTATTCAGTCATCCCACATTCTCCAACATGTACAAGATAGTAGTAAGGATTATGATGGAAATGGTTAATAGTAAGGCTGTATAGGGGAATGGGTTAATAGTAAGGCTGTATAGGGGAATGGGTTAATAGTAAGTCTGTATGGGGGAAGGGGTTAATATTAAGGATTATGGGGGAAGGGGTTAATAGTAAGGATGTATGGTGGAATGGGTTAATAGTAAGGATGTATGGGGAAGGGTTAATAGTAAGTCTGTATGGGGGAAGGGGTTAATATTAAGGATTATGGTGGAATGGGTTAATAGTAAGGCTGTATAGGGGAATGGGTTAATAGTAAGGATTATGGTGGAAGGGGTTAATAGTAAGGATGTATGGGGGAAGGGGTTAATAGTAAGAATGTATGGGGGAAATGGTTAATAGTAAGGATGTATGGGGGAAGGGTTTAATAGTAAGGATTATGGTGGAAGGGGTTAATAGTAAGGCTGTATGGGGGAAGGGGTTAATAGTAAGGCTGTATGGCGGAAGGGGTTAATAGTAAGGATGTATGGGTAAGGGGTAATAGTAAGGCTGTATGGGGGAAGGGGTTAATAGTAAGGCTGTATGGGGGAAGGGGTTAATAGTAGGGCTGTATGTGGAAAGGGGTTAATAGTAAGGATGTATGGGTAAGGGGTAATAGTAAGGCTGTATGGGGGAAGGGGTTAATAGTAAGAATGTATGGGGGAAGGGGTTAATAGTAAGACTGTATGGGGGAAGGGGTAAATAGAAAGGCTGTATGGGGGAAGGGGTTAATAGTAAGAATGTATGGGGGAAGGGGTTAATAGTAAGGCTGTATGGGGGAAGGGGTTAATAGTATTGCACTTGATCAAGGATTCTGAAGAGGGTTATAGAAGGAAAATGATTGAAAACCCCTGCTTCAGATAATTCTAATTCTCTGCGCTAGTTTTTTTCTGGAGTGTGAAGACGTTTTGATTGTCAAGAATGCTATTAAGTGACCTTTTATAGGGTTATGTAGGGATGTTGTACCGTCACGGGGTCCTTACCACGATTCAGTGATTAAACCACATACCTTTACAACCCTAGAGTCATTAGTCCACAAACACTTACAAACTTAGAGTCATTATATCACAAACCATAACCATCCTAGGTCAAAAGGTTATACCCTTACCACCCCAGATCATTCGACCCTTACCACTCTTGAGTCATTAGACCAGATGCGCTTACCACTCTGAGTCATTAGACCACATGTAACCACCACTCTTGAGTCATTAGACCACATGTACCTACTACTCTTGAGTCATTAGACCACATACACCTACCACTCTTAGGTCATTAGACCACATACACTTACCACTCTTGTGTCATCAGACCACATTAACTTACCACCTAGAGTCATTCGACTACATATCCTTATCACGCTAGGTCATTAGACCACATACCCTTACCACCCTAGAGTCATTCGACTACATATCCTTATCACGCTAGGTCATTAGACCACATACCCTTACAACCCTAAGTTTTTACACTACATAATTATCATCTTAGAATCACTAAACCACAAACCCTTACCACCCTAGGTCACAGGGTCACATACCCTGAACACTGTTGGTCATTATATCACAAACTAAAAAGTCATTACACCACAAACCCTAACCACCTGGAGTCATTAGATCATAAAACCTTACCACCATAGGTCAAAAGGTCACATACCCTTACCACCCTAGATTGAAAGGTCACATACTCTTACCATAATCGTTCATTAAATCACATACCCTTACCACCCTAGATCAAAAGGTCACATACCCTTACCACCCTAGGTTAAAAGGTCACATACCCTTACCATAATCGGTCATTAGATCACAAATCTTTACCACTCTTGAGTTGTTAGACCACATACCTTTACCACCCAGAGACACTTACCACCCTAGAGTCATTAGATAACAAACCCTTACCACCCTAGAGTCATTAGACTACATATCCTTATCACGCTAGGTCAAAAGGACACGTATATTGAACACCCTTTGTAATTAGATCACAAACCCTTACCACCCATGACTCGTTAGACCACATACCCTTACTACGCTAGAATCATAACACCAGACATCCTTACCACCCAGTTTAAAAGGTCACATACTCTAACCTACCTAAAGCCATTAGATCACATACCCTTACCACCTAGGTCAAAAGGTCACGTATATCGAACACTTTTGTCATTAGATCCCAAACCCTTACCACCCTAGAGTCATTAGACCACAAACCCTTACCACCTAGGTCAAAAGGTCACGTATATCGAACACCTTTGTCATCAGATCACAAACCCGTACCACCCTTGAGTCGCTAGACCACATACCCTTACTACCCTAGGTCAAAAGGGCATGTACATTAGACCACATACCCTTACCTCCCTTGAGTCGTTAGGCCACAAACCCTTACCACCCTTGAGTCGTAAGACCACATACCCTTACCAAGGCTAGAATCATAACACCAGGCACCGTTACCACCCTAGTTTAAAAGACCACATACCCTAACCACCTCACTAACTATTACCACCCCAGTTCAAAATGTCACATACCTTTACCACATCTAAAACGTTTACAACCTTAGAAACATAAGACCACATCATACCCTTACCACCCTAGGTCAAATGGTCAAATACCCTTTCCGTCTAGGTCATTAGATCACATACCTTACCACCCTACGTTATGAAATCAGATCTTACCACCTTAGATCCAATAGGACACCTCGGCCCCACGGGGAGGGGGTGTGGGTTTCTATGGAACATGGTAATGACTTGATTCTAGAACTATGAAACATGGCAATGACTTGATTCTCGAACTATGAAACATGGCAATGGGTTGATTCTCGAACTATGAAACATGGCAATGGCTTGATTCTCGCAGTATGAAACATGGTAATGACCTGCTTGTAGAACTATGAAACATGGTAATGACTTGATTCTCGAACTATGAAACATGGCAATGGCTTGATTCTCGAACTATGAACCATGGTAATGGCTTGATTCTCGAACTATGAAACAAGGTAATGACTTGATTCTCGAAACATGGCAATGACCTGCTTGTAGAACTGTGAAACATGGTAATGACTTGATTCTCGAACTATGAAACATGGTAATGACTTGATTCTCGAAGTATGAAACATGGCAATGACTTGATTCTCGAAGTATGAAACATGGCAATGACTTGATTCTCGAACTATGAAACAAGCTAAAGACTTGATTCTCGAACTATGAAACATGGCAATGGCTTGATTCTCGAACTATGAAACATGGTAATGACCTGCTTGTAGAACTATGAAACATTGCAATGACTTGATTCTCGAACTATGAAACATGGTAATGACTTGATTCTCGAACTATGAAACATGGTAATGACTTGATTCTCGAACTATGAAACATGGTAAGGACTTGATTCTCGAACTATGAAACAAGGTAATGACTTGATTCTCGAAGTATGAAACATGGCAATGACCTGCTTCTCGAACTATGAAACATGGCAATGACTTGATTTTCGAACTACGAAACATGGCAGTGACTTGATTCTCGAACTATGAAACATGGCAATGGCTTGATTCTCGAAGTATGAAACATGGCAATGACTTGATTCTCGAACTACGAAACATGATAGTGACTTGATTCTCGAACTATGAAACATGGCAATGACTTGATTCTCGAAGTATGAAACATGGTAATGACTTGATTCTCGAACTATGAAACATGGTAATGGCTTGATTCTCGAAGTATGAAACATGGTAATGACTTGATTCTTGAAGTATGAAACATGGTAATGACTTGATTCTTGAAGTATGAAACATGGTAATGACTTGATTCTTGAAGTATGAAACATGGTAATGACTTGATTCTTGAACTATGAAACATGGTAATGACTTGATTCTTGAACTATGAAACATGGTAATGACTTGATTCTTGAACTATGAAACATGGCAATGACCTGATTCTTGAAGTATGAAACATGGTAATGACTTGATTCTCGAACTATGAAACATGGTAATGAGCTGATTTCTGAACTATGAAACATGGCAATGACTTGATTCTCGAACTATGAAACATGGTAATGGCTTGATTCTTGAAGTATGAAACATGGTAATGAGCTGATTTCTGAACTATGAAACATGGTAATGGCTTGATTCTCGAACTATGAAACATGGTAATGACTTGATTCTTGAAGTATGAAACATGGTAATGACTTGATTCTCGAAGTATGAAACATGGTAATGACTTGATTCTCGAAGTATGAAACAAGGCAATGACTTGATTCTCGAACTATGAAACATGGTAATGACTTGATTCTCGAACTATGAAACATGGTAATGACTTGATTCTTGAAGTATGAAACATGGTAATGACTTGATTCTTGAAGTATGAAACATGGTAATGACTTGATTCTCGAACTATGAAACATGGTAATGACTTGATTCTTGAACTATGAAGCATGGCAATGACCTGACTCTCGAAGTATGAAGCATGGCAATGACTTGATTCTCGAACTATGAAACATGGCAATGGCTTGATTCTCGAACTATGAAACATGGCATTGACCTGACTCTCGAAGTATGAAACAAGGCAATGACTTGATTCTCGAAGTATGAAACAAGGCAATGACTTGATTCTCGAACTATGAAACATGGCAATGAGCTGATTTCTGAACTACGAAACATGGCAATGACTTGATTCTCGAAGTATGAAACATGGCAATGGCCTAACTCTCGAACTATGGAAATTGGCAATGATTCGATTCCAGAACTTTTCAACATGTACCCATATACAAAACACTAAAAATCTTTATCATTCATTCGTTCGTTCGATCGTTCATGTATTTATTCATTCTGTAAATTTCAGGTTAGCCCTAGTCATGACGATGCTGTATGACGATGTGTTACAGATAATAGGCGAATTTGGATTGTATCAGAAAAGGATTTTTGCCATATTATGTTACCAACCCTTTACCTCGGGACTATTAGTGTTAATTTCCACCTTTACTCTTAGTACCCCTGATCACAGGTAAATACATAAACGGAATTAATAATATCAACATGATGGACTCGAAATGAGGTGCAGATAAATCATGTAGCCTTTATCGCCATGGTCCATTGTTCTCTACTTTCGGGGTTGATTTTGGTCTATAATATGTAAATAATTTTCAGATATAGCCTTCTAGAACTACACGAAACGTCGCCAATTTAATTCACTTTCAATTCTTGACACACATTAATTGACTTGGAAGCTCAGATTTCGACGTTGAGCTGTGAAATCTATTACTGATTAGTTACGCCAGGCTAACCTCAGGTATTTCAAATTCGGACAAAATCATCTCGCGGGCCGTAGGTTGCACAGGCCTGAGCTAAGCTCAAACGGACGATCCATCGCCCATTCCTGGATTATTTCCTCGTGCATTTCAGTAAAAATGCCTATTCTGCTATTACTCTGTTTTCAGATGTGCAATACCAAGTTTAGAAAACGACACTTTTCACCCACAGAATGATCATCATAGAGATCTTATCAACCAATCAATTCCTCAGAATTCAAAATGTTTATTACGTAATCAATCTGCAGACGAACTTGGAAATATGACGTCATCGGAATATAAGTGTTCTTCTTGGGTTTATGATACTTCAACTTTTACAAACACTCTCGTAACAGAGGTACGTCATTTGAAATTTGTTTAACCCTTTATAGAATGAATAATTTATATTATATTTAAAGGGACAGAATCGCCTTTTGGTCTTGAATATCTGTAAATAGTCTTCAGAAGTACTAGAAATGTTCAAAAATCGCATAATTTCTTCAGAAATACGTTAAAGTAGGAATTTCTATATCTATATGCAGCAGATTCTCAAGTTCTGAACACACATAGATTTGAAGGTTCAAATTTTGACTGTGATCTGTGAACACTATTACTGATTAGCTTAGCTAAATAATTCCCGTTTCTGAGATGAAGGAACGAATGGTCAGTCGGATGACGAATCTGTGCCTTAATAGCGGAATCTGGAATTATTATTAATATGGTATCTATTTCAGTTTAACCTGGTTTGTGACGATGCATCACTGAAGAGTACGGCTGTTATGACATTGTTTCTAGGGTTACTGATTGGATATGGTACAGGAAATATTGCTGATTAGTAGGTGTACTAATTCAAATTTTGGGAAAGTTTGACAAAATACAAAAGAGTTTTTTATTTGTGTGTGTGTGTGTAGGCCTTCGGGACAC
Source organism: Lottia gigantea (assembly GCF_000327385.1). Taxonomy (NCBI): domain Eukaryota; kingdom Metazoa; phylum Mollusca; class Gastropoda; family Lottiidae; genus Lottia; species Lottia gigantea. The sequence continues at coordinate 984,521 of NW_008710478.1, forward strand.
TTCCTGGGTTGCTTCTACTTGTAGCCTACTATTCTGATTTCCTGTGGTTTTTTTGTGGTTTCCATTATTTGAAAAAATACATTCAGAGCATTCCAGTCCATTCAGAGCATTCCATTCCATTCAGAGCATTCTGACCCTTTCAGAGATCGCTCTATGTTCATCATCTCATCCTTTATACCTGACATGGGATATTTCAATTTTACAGTGTTGGGCGGAAACCAATGATGGTACTAGGCAACGTTTTAGTTTGTATCTCGTCCTACCTACTGGTATGGTCACCGACTTACACGTTCGTCTCGGTTGTGAGATTTTTCCTGGGATTTGGTGTGGCTCTTCAGACTCTACCTATTTATAATATTGGTGAGGAAAGTCAATGATTTAAATTTAAATTAAAGAATTTGATATTTTCTTACAAATTTCAAGAGGTTTATTTTATTCTTCTCTTAACAAATATCTAGACAACAACATTACTTTAAGTAATGTTTTGACTACAGCAGTCGAGCAGAGATAGACCTTATTATGGACATCCAGTAACATTAATTTGGCAATCCTCGGCAGCTTAAAGCTGAACCTGTCTCAGTAATGTATGGTAGATTTCGTTGTGTTTTCATGGGCGAGACTTTTTACTTCCGCCATTTTACAATATTATATAATATTTCGATCTGAATATAGTTCCTAGGTTTAAAGCCTTGATGAACTTAAATTAGAGAGTATCCTCTGTTCATCAATAATCAATTTCCAGACAACATTACCAATGCACGACTTTGCCCGAAACAAAGTTTTGAAAAATGGCAAATAATTTTGGTTAGATCATTCATTAATCCATTCAGGTGCAGTAACGGTGGACTCACAATTCCATTTTTATTAATTTTATTAATTTTTTTGTTTGTTTTTGTACACAAGGATTGGAAATAGTAGGACCATCAAAACGAATTTATACCGGAATTTTATCCAACTTTACCTGGTTACTGGGAATATTTATAATATCGTTGCTTGGTTACCTGATTCGAACATGGAGATATCTACACCTAGGTGCCGCCATCTTCACGACGGTTTTGTTAACATTCGTCTGGTGAGTATCTATGATTTTATGAATTAAACTTATATTATTTATTTTCAATGTCGGTGATTTGTGAATGTTCTCTTCTACATAATATTCTGGCAACTTATCAACATTTAAAGAGACCTAATAATACCAGAGAGTCCACACAGCTAATAAAGTTATTTTATGTTTAAATACAGTATAATACCAGAGAGTCCACACAGCTAATAATGTTATTTTATGTTTAAATACAGTATAATACCAGAGAGTCCACACAGCTAATAATGTTATTTTATGTTTAAATAAAGTATAATACCAGAGAGTCCACACAGCTAATAATGTTATTTTATGTTTAAATACAGTTTAATACCAGAAAGTCCACACGGCTAATAATGTTATTTTATGTTTAAATACAGTATAATACCAGAGAGTCCACACAGTTAATAATGTTATTTTATGTTTAAATACAGTTTAATACCAGAAAGTCCACACGGCTAATAATGTTATTTTATGTTTAAATACAGTATAATACCAGAGAGTCCACACAGCTAATAATGTTATTTTATGTTTAAATACAGTTTAATACCAGAGAGTCCACACAGCTAATAATAATGTTATTTATGTTTAAATACAGTATAATACCAGAGAGTCCACACAGTTAATAATGTTATTTTATGTTTAAATACAGTTTAATACCAGAAAGTCCACACGGCTAATAATGTTATTTTATGTTTAAATACAGTATAATACCAGAGAGTCCACACAGCTAATAATGTTATTTTATGTTTAAATACAGTATATTACCAGAGAGTCCACACAGCTAATAATGTTATTTTATGTTTAAATACAGTATAATACCAGAGAGTCCACACAGTTAATAATGTTATTTTATGTTTAAATACAGTATAATACCAGAGAGTTCACACAGCTAATAATGTTATTTTATGTTTAAATACAGTATAATACCAGAGAGTCCACACGGCTAATAATGTTATTTCGTCTTTAAATACAGTATATTACCAGAGAGTTCACACAGCTAATAATGTTATTTTATGTTTAAATACAGTTTAATACCAGAGAGTCCACACAGCTAATAATGTTATTTTATGTTTAAATACAGTATAATACCGGAGAGTCCACACAGCTAATAATGTTATTTTATGTTTAAATACAGTATAAATACCAGA
>NW_008710478.1:988974-994174 GCF_000327385.1 Lottia gigantea
TATACCAGAGAGTCCACACAGCTAATAATGTTATTTTATGGTTAAATACAGTATAATACCAGAGAGTCCACACAGCTAATAATGTTATTTTATGTTTAAATACAGTATAATACCAGAGAGTCCACACAGCTAATAATGTTATTTATGTTTAAATACAGTATAATACCAGAGAGTCCACACGGCTAATAATGTTATTTTATGTTTAAATACAGTTTAATACCAGAGAGTCCACACAGCTAATAATGTTATTTTATGTTTAAATACAGTTTAATACCAGAGAGTCCACACAGCTAATAATGTTATTTTATGTTTAAATACAGTTTAGTACCAGAGAGTCCACACAGCTAATAATGTTATTTTATGTTTAAATACAGTATAATATCAGAGAGTCCACACAGTTAATAATGTTATTTTATGTTTAAATACAGTATAATACCAGAGAGTTCACACGGCTAATAATGTTATTTTATGTTTAAATACAGTATATTACCAGAGAGTCCACACAGCTAATAATGTTATTTTATGTTTAAATACAGTATAATACCAGAGAGTCCACACAGCTAATAAAGTTATTATATGTTTAAATACAGTTTAGTACCAGAGAGTCCACACAGCTAATGATGTTATTCTTTGTTTAAATAAAGTATAATACCAGAGAGTTCACACAGCTAATAATGTTATTTTATGTTTAAATACAGTTTAGTACCAGAAAGTCCACACAGCTAATGATGTTATTTTATGTTTAAATACAGTATATTACCAGAGAGTCCACACAGCTAATGATGTTATTTTATGTTTAAATATAGTATAATACGAGAGAGTCCACACAGCCAATAATGTTATTTTATGTTTAAATACAGTATAGTACCAGAGAGTCCACACAGCTAATAATGTTATTTTATGTTTAAATACAGTATAATACCAGAGAGTCCACACAGTTAATAATGTTATTTTATGTTTAAATACAGTTTAGTACCAGAGAGTCCACACAGCTAATAATGTTATTTTATGTTTAAATACAGTTTAGTACCAGAGAGTCCACGGTGGTTGTTAACCAGAGGCAAAACGGACAGAGCCAAACTCATCATAGAAAAAATGGCCGCTTGTAATAAGGTGAAGCTCCTTGATGATATTGTAGATGTCACTACTGTACCACCAGACACTGTTACTAAAATTAGATTCTGGAAGATGTTTACCTCCCCTGTTTTACTCGCCAGGACGCTTGTGATGTACTTTACTTGGTAAGTTCAGAATGAAATCGATCAAAATTCAGATTTGGTCAAACCAGTCTGTGAACGTGATTTAGACCAAGAGATCTTGGACAAGTTCATGTTCCTTTAGTAGTTGTATATAGTAGTATATTATCAATATACAAGAATACGAGATTGTGAAAGCAACAGTTAGATGTGGATAATATCGCACCGTTGCTAAAGGAAAATGGAACAAGTTAGAATTTTTGTAGGCCTAAAATTCGACACCTATTGCTGAGTTCCAGCCATAAAATTCGACACCTATTGCCGAGTTACAGCCCTTCAAATGTTGAAAATTATTTGATTAAGTGGTTGCTTGTTACTTGGCAACGGCTTGTATATTTTTTTTCGTCTATTTTAGGTTTACCGTTAGCCTACTATATTATGGTATTATGTTAAACCTCGATACCTTGGTAGGAAATGTCTATCTAAACCTATTTTTAACGGGAATATTTGAAGGACTCAGCTATATACTGGTGTTATTTATAGGAGACAAGGTGGGACGGAGAATCCTCGCCTTCGGATCCCTGTTTACCAGTGGATTATGTCTAACGTCTGTTATTTTTATACTCATGTATGCATCCTCAGGTAATTGTAAGTTTGAATTGTAAGTTTGAAGTGGACCATTTCATTTCCTTTCATAAATACTTTAAATGGTAAATGGAACATTTTATATGCATCAATTTGCTCCATTCTAATATTCAATCAGACCTCTATGGTTCCTGCAATTCTACAAAAACTAAGTGATGGATGACGTCACTAATCGAAAAATATGCTGTATCACACAAGGACTTCGCGATTAGTGACACCATAAAACGTTTTGTTTTAGTGGAATTCCAGGAACCACGGACGTCTGATTGGAATGGTGAAAAGTAATGTTGTAGTTAATGTTATTTCTCTCATTTATATAATGCTGGTTGCTTAGTTTGATTCAAAAAAAAAAATCCATCTTTTTTATGGAGTGAGAACCCCTTTGGTGATGGGCCCGTGGACTTGGTTCAACCAGTTCCTATATAGTTGAGCCACTGATAAGTGGTAGTATTTCTGTATTGCTCTACAATTGATGTATTGAGCACTATTTTAACAGTGGTATTTCTATATCACTCTATAATTGATGTATTGAGCACTATTTTAACAGTGGTATTTCTATTTCACTCTACAATTGATGTATTGAGCATTATTTTAACAGTGGTATTTCTATATTGCCCTACATTCTATGTATTGAGCTCTATTTTAACAGCAGGCCCGTAGCAAGGGGAACATTTTTCAACCATAACGTTAAAAATATCCTGTTTTTATCGTTTTATACAGACCTCGACTTAGTTAATTTAGATAGACTGTGGAATATATTTTGGCAAAGGGAGAATGATACGATTGACGTGATTGTCCCAAGATGATTTACGGCGAAAACCGCAATTGTGCACTTTCCTAGTCAGACTGCTCTGGTCACTCTTTTGAATTTTATTCCATAACCGGAAAACCTCCGATTTCAATAAATCATCCCCTTGCAACCAACCCGTGTCCCCCTTGCAGCTACATTACTACTATTAATACATTAATACACTTGTGATTGATTAGTCCCCATATTCCAGATGCATATACGTAAATACTGGACGAATCATACAATCATATAATTTTGTAAATACATCATAGGAAAATCAACCACATCTAAAATGTTTAACTTTGATTACAGCTAATGCTCTGTTCGCTGCCAGTGCTATCTGTTTCGCACTTAAAGAATAGTCGGAAAATTCATTCATCTAAATCCCTAAATATGTATATGCATCGGCATATAATAAGTCAATATTACCACATTTAAAGGGGACATTACTCCTTACAACATTTTTATTTCGGAAATGAATAATCTTAGTTTTGTCTTGATTTACTAACAGTCTCCATTTTTCACACCATACGCTTAGCCTATCAATCAGTTTTTGAAGCTTTAGTTCGTTCGGTGCTAGTAACACAATATCGTCTGCATATAGTAAAATTGTAATCATTCCATCGTCGACTTCAATTCCACAATTCAACTCATTTATATCACCGATGAGATCATTAGCGTAAATGGAAAATAAAGTTGGGGATAAGACACACCTTGTTTCACACCTTGGTCTGGACTGCGTTAATTTGAACCGAACAGCTCACGTTATTGTAGAGCGAAGAGATGCTTTTTAGAAAATTCCCACCAATCCCAATGGATTTTAATTTTTGTATTTCTATATCACCCTACAATTGATGTATTGAGCACTATTTTAATAGTGATATTTCTATATCATCCTACAATTGATGTATTGAACCCTATTTTAACACTGAAAATATTTTGTTCATTTTTGTTATCTGATATTAATTGTAGATCAACAATGGTTGATGACACTATTCACCATGGTCGGATTGTTTGGGACAAATGTTGCCTTCAGTCTGTGGTGGTTATGGACAGGTGAATTTTTCCCCACAGAACTCCGTAATTTTGGTGTCGGCACGAGTTCTTGTATAGGTAGAACAGCTGCTGTTATAGCCCCGTATTTTGGATTAATAGTAAGTATGGCGACTCCACATACCTTGTCGCAAAAGTTTACCACAGACCTATAACCGGGAAAAATTCGCCGTGGTTAAACTATGATACATGGCTTCCTAAATCCATTTGATTATGATTATCACATCCACATTGATGTTATTGAAATCTCAAATATATAATCGGTATATACACGATATTATGGTGTCTGCGTTATGTCAACTTGTTGATTTATTTTGTCAGGACAATGGTGCGCGTTATTTAGGGAGATATTCGGAGATATACTGGAGTTTTAGAAGGGTGCGTGCGAATTATAGTCGCAATTATACGTTATGCGTATTTTCAGGCGCTGATAATTCGACTGATTTATGCTTAGTTTATTTATGCTTATCCTTTTTGTTTCCAAGTATAAAGGAAATGGAAAGCGGCAATACAAATATACGAATCATGCTCTTTAGGATTTGTATTTTTTCTGCAATTGTCATTGGTGCACAAATGTCATTTTTCTTATCTGCAAAATACACCAGTCGATCTTAATCAAATTTAGACAACATATTTATTGTGTAATGTAGATTTGATGTATGCAATTTTGATACTTTTGTAAGTAATGTTAACTCACGTCTGAAAATGCAGTTTCCCAAAAGATTGTGTTTGACACTAAATATTTTGCGACCATAGCAAAAATATAAACCTATGAAAAGATCAATTCTATTTTTTGTTTTTTTAGAGTCAAGGTATAACTGGAAATTTCAAAGAAGCAGCACCATTTATCATTTATTCAGCATTTTCATTCACTTCTCTGGTCTTAACCTTCGTGTTTCTACCGGAAACAACAAATGTTCGACTTCCGGATACGATTTACGACTGTAAAAAATTAGGAAAAAAGTGAGTTTGTTATTGAATACTTAAAACAGTGGTGTTGCAAGAAAGCATTAGGTACTGGGAAGAAATTTTAAGGAGTTATTTTTTCTATGAAGAATTAAAAAAATTAATGTGGGAAGGGGTGGGGGCTTGGGTGGGGGCACTGAGCCCTCCAATGAACCGCCACTGATTATAGCCACTTCGTCTTCAGTTCGAATGTAAAGACAAGCCTCTTGAACATTCGTCAGAAATAACCTTTTGATCTAACCTGATACCCCCTCTTTAACTAACCTTCAATCTCTCACAAAATCCCCGCACTGGAGAGGGTAGAAATTTGATTGATTAAAATATTGTGATCATGCAAACAAAATTATAACATTATGCATTATAATAAAATAATAATATTGTAAGGAGTTTTTTGTTTCATTTCAGAAAACAAGTATATGAACAGAAGATGAATCCACCCACGTCTGACTGTATATAGCGGTTTATCTTGACCCTAGATTAACGGAGAAACTCTTCTTACGTGTTAAGGTGCAGACGTTATTAAGGTCATTAAAGGTCGCTGGATTAACCC
>NW_008710478.1:997445-999451 GCF_000327385.1 Lottia gigantea
CTAACGAAGGCAAGAATCATATAATTATTCTGCTTGATTTTTATTTGGTGCACTGGTGCAAGTCAATAAGGGTACAAGTTTTGACAATGATAGACATAACTTTTCTAAAGCTATCATGGAATAACAAATAGATTCAGCAATTACTGCACTACAAACAAATCTGAATGGGTCCCCAGTTCTAGAACAAGTCGACTGTTAACCTGTAAACGAAGAAAAAAGTTTATGATAAATCTAACATTTACACAGAACACGCCCCATATTCACTTTACTGTTTGCCTTTTAATAACACGCCCCATACTCACTTTACTGTTTGCCTTCTAATAACACGCCCCATACTCACTTTACTGTTTGCCTTCTAATAACACGCCCCATACTCACTTTACTGTTTGCCTTCTAATAACACGCCCCATATTCACTTTACTGTTTGCCTTCTAATAACACGCCCCATACTCACTTTACTGTTTGCCTTCTAATAACACGCCCCATACTCACTTTACTGTTTGCCTTCTAATAACAAGCCCCATATTCACTTTACTGTTTGCCTTCTAATAACTCGAAGATCCTTATATCGTCAAGAATAAAAAAGCGTGGCTGAACAACAGAATCCTAGGTACACTTACTCAGAACTTAGCGCTGTCAGTTAATAAATGTCACATGATTAAGTAATTCTTAAAGAAGTTGATTTTCAATAAATAGAAATATTTAGCAAACGCCGATCGGATGCAAAATGTTGGTTAGGTTCTAAATGTGTTTCACAAAATTTCGCAGTTTCCGTCAAGCTGAATTGATCTCAGTTATGATTTGAAGAAGTGTTTGTGGTTTCTCTGGCGAGCATCTTTAATCTTTTACCACTGGTTTGAAACACTGCGACGTAAAGATAGGTGATGGCTTCAAAACCATTTGGAGTTAATTCTTTTAGTCATTTTTATGCTTTATTTGGCTTTAATTTACAACTGCTTTACAATTGTGGTCTAGAAATATCAATAATCAGTTGATAAGTTGAACTTTCAACTTACGACGTTGACGCGGATGTACGAAATTCTCGTGAAATCTTCATGATCGTTATTATAGGACAACATATACAAAATCAAACCATATTTGATTATTGTGAGGGTGGGCCCAATTTTTTTTATTGTCCAGAGGACTATGCTTCGAGTCACTTCACGTTAGCTTTAATAATAACAATTACAGTTTTATTTTCATCATTCAATGTCTAAACATTCATTATAGCGGCAATACAGCTGTAAGGTACGTTAGCCTTTTTGTTTTTAAATTTTATGACACATTATTGGAAACTTGCTGGCATCACACGCATCATGATCTAACTATTCCATATGAAGTCATGCAGTTCCCATTCTGATGTCTTAGATCAGGGGTTGATTTCGGGGGTAATGAGGCGTTTTGGAGTCTAGCATAAAAATATTTTGGACAATTATAATTTTAGTCGTTCTATTCAGTCATCCCATATTCCCCAACATGTATAAGATAGTAGTAAGGATTATGGTGGAAGGGGTTAATAGTAAGGCTGTATGGTGGAAGGGGTTAATAGTAAGGATGTATGGGGGAAGGGGTTAATAGTAAGAATGTATTGGGGAAGTGGATAATAGTAAGTCTGTATGGGGGAAGGGGTTAATAGTAAGTCTGTATGGGGGAAGGGGTTTATAGTAAGGTTGTATGGGGAAAGGGGTTAATAGTAAGGATTATGGTGGAAGGGGTTAATAGTATGGCTGTATGGGGGAAGGGGTTAATAGTAAGGATTATGGTGGAAGGGGTTAATAGTAAGGCTGTATGGGGGAAGGGGTTAATAGTAAGACTGTATGGGGAAGGGGTTAATAGTAAGGATTATGGTGGAAGGGGTTAATAGTAAGGATGTTTGGGGGAAGGGGTTAATAGTAAGGATGTATGGGGGAAGNGGGTTAATAGTAAGAATGTATGGTGGAAGGGGTTAATAGTCAGGATGTTTGGTGGAAGGACGTTAATAGTAAGAATGTTTGGTGAAGGGGTAA
>NW_008710478.1:1000107-1002410 GCF_000327385.1 Lottia gigantea
CCACTCTTGTGTCATCAGACCACATGAACTTACCACCCTAGAGTCATTCGACTACATATCCTTATCACGCAAGGTCATTAGACCACATACCCTTACTACCCTAAGTTTTTACACTACATAATTATCATCTTAGAATCCCTAGACCACAAACCCTTACCACCCTAAGTCAAAGGGTCACATATTCTGAACACTCTTGGTCATTAGATCACAAACTAAAAAGCCATTACACCACAAACCCTTACCACCTGGAGTCATTAGATCATAAACCCTTACCACCATAGGTCAAATGGCCACATACCCTTACCACCCTAGATTGAAAGGTCACATACTCTTACCATAATCGGTCATTAAATCACATACCCTTACCACCCTAGATCAAAAGGTCACATACCCTTACCACCCTAGGTTAAAAGGTCACATACCCTTACCATAATCGGTCGTTAGATCACAAATCTTTACCACTCTTGAGTTGTTAGACCACATACCTTTACCACCCAGAGACACTTACAACCCCAAAGTCATAACAATACATACCCTTACCACCCTAGGTCAAAAGGGCATGTACATTGAACACCCTTTGGCATTAGATCACAAATCCTTACTACCCTTGAGTCATTAGACTACATATCCTTATCACGCTAGAGTAATCAGAAGACATACTGTTACCACCACAAAGTCAGTAGACCATAAACCCTGACCACCCTAGAGTCATTAGATAACAAACCCTTACCACCCTAGAGTCATTAGACTACATATCCTTATCACGCTAGAGTCATCAGAAGACATACTGTTACCACCACAAAGTCATTAGACCACAAACCCTGACCACCCTAGGGTCATTAGACAACAAACCGTTTTCACCATATAGTCATTAGATCACAAACTCTTACCACCTAGGTCAATAGGTCACGTAAACTGAACACCCTTTGTCATTAGATCACAAACCTTACCACCCATGACTCGTTAGACCACAAACCCTGACCACCCTAGAGTCATTAGACAACAAACCCTGACCACCCTAGAGTCATTAGACAACAAACCGTTTTCACCATATAGTCATTAGATCACAAACTCTTACCACCTAGGTCAATAGGTCACGTAAACTGAACACCCTTTGTCATTAGATCACAAACCTTACCACCCATGACCCGTTAGACCACATACCCTTACCACGCTAGAATCATAACACCAAACACACTTACCACCCTAGTTTAAAAAGCCACATAATCTAACCTACCTAAAGCCATTAGATCACATACCCTCACCACCCTAGGTCAAAAGGTCATGTACATTGAACACCCTTTGTCATTAGACCACAAACCCTTACCTCCCTAGAGTCATTAGACCACAAACCCTTACCTTTTTGGAGCCATAAGATCACAAACTATTACCACCCTAGGTCAAAAGGTCACACATCCTTACCACCCTAGTTCATTAGATCACAAACCTTTACCACCCATGAGTCGTTAGACCATATACCCCTAGAACCCTAAAGCCATTAGATCACAAACAATTAACACCCCAGTTCAAAATGTCACAAACCCTTACCACCCTAGGATCATTAAATCACAAACCCTTACCACCCTAGGATCATTAAATCACATACCCTTACCACGCTAGAGACATCAGAAGACATACTGTTAGCACCACAAAATCATTAGACCACAAAACCGCACCACCCTAGAATCATTAGATCACACACCCTTACCACGCTAGAGTCATTAGATCACAAACCCTTACCTCCCTAGAGTCATTAGATCACAAACCCTTACCACGCGAGAGTCATTAGATCACAAACCCTTACCTCCCTAGAATCATTAGATCACAAACCCTTACCTCCCTAGAATCATTAAATCACACACCCTTACCTGCCTAGAGTCATTAAATCACACACCCTTACCTCCCTAGAGTCATTAGACCTCAAAACCGCACCACCCAGAGTCATTAGATCACATACCCTTACCTCCCTAGAGTCATTAGATCACAAACCCTTACCACGCTAGAAGAAGACATACTGTTAGCACCACAAAATCATTAGACCACAAACTCTTACCACCTAGAGTCATTAGACCACATACCCTTACCACCTAGGTCAAAAGGTCACGTATATTGAACACCTTTTGTCATCACAAACCCTTACCACCCTTGAGTCGTTAGACCACATACCCTTACCACGCTAGAATCATAACATCAGACACCCTTACCACTCTAGTTTAAAAAGCCACATACCCTAACCTACCTAAAGCCATTAGATCACATACCCTTACCACCTAGGTCAAAAGGGCATGTACATTGAACACCCT